>NC_142519.1:41214112-41301612 GCF_964205215.1 Stylophora pistillata | reverse complement strand
TTTCTTGTTTGGCATAATTTCTTTCAGGGTTTTCCACATCGTTTTAGGATCTTGGGTTTCTGTTAAGCGAGAAGAATAGTAATCCAATTTCGCTTTCTTCATTTTCTTGCTAACGGTGTTGCGTAAGCGCTTGTATTTGCTCCAGTGCAGTTCTTGATTAGTTTTGATCGCTTTTTTGTGGTGGTAATCCCTTTCTATCATTAATTCTTTAATACTTGGTGTTAGCCATGGGACTGAAAACCCGCGAACTCTTCGGGTGGCAACAGGCGTATGTTTGTCAGCAACTGACAAAAAAAGATCTTTGAAAACAGTCCAAGCTTCATTAGACGTTGGTTCCATTTCGAGAATATCCCATGGGATCCTTTTTAAATCATCACTAAAGACTGCGGTATCGTAGTTTTTGTAATTTCTGCTCTGAATAACTTTCGGCGGAGGGCGCTTGATGTTGTGGAGTTTTCTGACTCCAAAGATAGCACAGTGATCAGAAAAGCCGACTGGAATAACTACACAGGCGTACAGTTCTAGTCTTGATGTTAGAAATAGGTCAATTAAAGTTCTGCTTTCCGCAGTAATTCGAGTGGGCTTTGTGATTATTTGTTTCAGATGAAAAGATTTTGTTGTCTGCTGGAAATGCTTTGTCGCAGAAGTCGGGTTCAAATAATTCAAGTTAAAGTCTCCAATAAGAACAATTTCACTATCTTTACTCATGACGTTGTTTAGAATTTCTTCGACCCAGCTACTAAAAGCGGCTGGGTCGGCATCTGGTGTTTTGTAGATTGTTCCACATAAAATCTTCTTGGTTTCTGGCTGGCACACTTGAAACCAAATTGATTCAAAGTTGTCGTTCCGTGTTTGGATTGTACTTTCTTCAAGCCGACTGTAATTTACTTGTTCTACTCTGTAATTTACTTGTTTCCTATTTCTTGAAAGTCCCTGTAACCGCCTTAAGCTCGGAATACCCCGCTTTTTTATGTTCTTAAAATTCAAATCAATGAGTGATTGATTATCGGACCTCGGGGATTATCTATAAGTGGGTTGAAATGTCCTTCCACGATTGTATTTCGACCCTTTTGACATTGTTCACAAAAATTAATGTTCAAATAAAAAAACTTGGCCAAAATGAAGATAGCTTAGAACGCGGCTTTGCTAAACAACAGCTTAACATTGTTTAAATAGCCGGCCTTCTAAATTCGATTGAAAAGCAGTATAAAAAGGTGGTTCCAGACCCTTCGCTGAGGGGAGGGGGGCTCTTAAATGCCGCTATTTTGTCTGTTAAGAGAAATAAGACAAGCTACTAGAACATAGGGAGATACTTAAAATATACTGCTGAAATATGCTAATACACTGTGAAAAAGATGGTTTCTTGCTTTGTATCAAAACAGATGATTCAGTCAGGTT
Source organism: Stylophora pistillata (assembly GCF_964205215.1). Classification (NCBI taxonomy): domain Eukaryota; kingdom Metazoa; phylum Cnidaria; class Anthozoa; order Scleractinia; family Pocilloporidae; genus Stylophora; species Stylophora pistillata. Next base: position 41,300,214 of record NC_142519.1, on the reverse strand, counting down.
TTTTTTTTTTTCATTGTAAAAAACCTCGACAGAAAGCTTTAGTACAGACATGCTCTGTCGATTTAAATCGTTCGTTCGCGGCAATCAGCAAAAACGTTCACTAAGGGTTTGAAAAAAACTTTGTTACAGCGTGCTGATTGGTTCATGTTCATATTTTCGTTAATAATCCTGATCAAGTTCTAATTAGTGGAAACATTATTACCGATGTCTCTGATCATTTTTCTCAATTTTGTATTTTGAAATCTAAGCGAGACAAACCTATCAAGAAAACAATTAAAAAACGCGACTTCTCTCAATTCTCCTATGAGGAATTTAAAAATGATTTGTCCGCGATCGACTGGGATGCTATTATTGCCTCAAAAACAAATAATATTGATGAACTATTCTCATCTTTCTACAGAAAATTAAATTCAGTCGTGAATAACCATGCGGCTGTTAAAATTTTATCCAAACGTAAAATTAAACAACTTGCAAAACCGTGGATAACAAAAGGAATAAGGACATCAATAAAAATAAAGAACAAGCTATATGTTAATGGAATACATAGTAAATATAAATATTATAGAAATAAAATTACAAACCTTATTCGTTTGAGTAAAAAACGTTATTACTATGATTTCTTTGAGAAAAATACAAATAATATGAAAAAGACGTGGAAAGTAATAAATGAATTAATAAATAACCAAAGGACAAAAAGCAGAGTGTTAACGAAGCTGAAAGACCCAAGCAATAACAGTCAAATAACACAAAATCCTTCCAGATTACCAAATATTCTAAATAAGCATTTTGCAAATGTTGGTAATTTACTAGCAAGTAAATTGCCAAAGAAAGATAACTATATGAGTTATCTTGGTAAATTGAAATCACCTGATTCTTCCTTCTTTTTCAAACCCATTACACCAGAAGAAGTTAAACAGGAAATATTATCCCTACCAAATAATAAATCCCGTGGCTTATACTCCTGCCCTACACAACTGCTTAAATCTTCTTGCAATATCATATCTCCAGTTCTTTCTTATATTTTCAATTTATCTGTTATCCTTGGTGTCTATCCTTCAAAACTTAAGATTTCTAAAATAACGCCAATATATAAAAGTGACGACGAGACCGACCCTTCAAACTATCGACCAATATCTCTTTTGTCTAATTTTAATAGGATTTTTGAAAAACTTTTGTACTTCCGGATGAAGGAATTTATTGACAAAAACAACCTATTGTACTCCTCACAGTATGGCTTTCGCAAGTCACATTCCACAGAGCATGCAGTACTTGATATTGTCGAAGATATACTACGTAATATGGATAAACGGTACTTCTCATGCGGTGTCTTTATTGATCTGAAAAAGGCATTTGATACGGTCAATCATGAAATATTACTTGATAAATTGAACTTTTACGGTTTCCGTGGATTGATAAATGACTGGTTTCAATCATATTTAAAAAATAGAACACAAAAAATTCAGATTGGAGAGCATTTATCAACAAAACTTATCTCCCCCTGTGGTGTCCCCCAGGGATCAGTCCTTGGACCTCTTCTATTTTTACTTTACATAAATGACATTCACCTTTGTTCTGATAAACTAAAATTTTATCTCTTTGCGGATGATACTAATATACTTTATGCTGATAAGAATCTTAAGGCGATCGAGCAAACGGTTAATGTAGAGTTGAATAACGTACATGACTGGTTAACTACAAATAGGTTGACATTGAATACAAAAAAATCAAATTTCTTAATTTTTCGTCCTCATCAGAAAAAAATGCATTTTTCTCCACAAATAGGTATTTTAGATTGTGAGACAAACCGAAGAGTTAGTTTAGAGCAAAAAAGTTCTATCAAATATCTAGGCGTTTTAATTGATCAAAATTTGTCATGGAAAAACCATGTTGACTCTGTTATCGTAAAAATAAGTAAAACAATAGGGATGATTGCAAAGCTGAGGTACTTCGTTCCCTCTACTATCCTTGTAAATATTTACAATTCATTAATTCTACCTTATATAACTTATGGACTCCTTGCCTGGGGCAATGCGTCAAATGCTTATTTAAACAAGATTTTAGTTCTTCAAAAGCGAGTTTTGCGCTTAATCTATTTCACCGATCGAAGAGAGCATGCCATCCCTTTATTTGCCAAAGCAAAAATTCTGCCTGTTACGTTCCTATATTATGAAGCCGTAAGTAAACTTATGTTTGACGTGCACAACCAGAGGGCTCCCATTAATATTTTGAAACTATTTACTAAAACATCTCATATTCATACCTACAATACTCGATCATCCAAATCGCAGCTCTTTAGTACAAAGTACTCTAGACTTAACCTACAAAAAAAGGCTTTCTCGCGTGTTGGTGTCAAAATTTGGAATAAGATACCGAAAGAATTCAAAACGTTATCAAAACATTCCTTTAATAAACAAATTAAAACGTCTTTATTTCAGATACTAGATAATGAAGATTCTTATCTTGATGTTGAAAAGATCTCCTCTAAACTTAAGGACTGCATAATTAAAACAAATTGATCCGATTGCTTTCAGTACTAATGTATTTGCTTCTATACTTTATTGAACAACTATTGATTTATTTGCCAGCTATGCTTCTTTTTATAATTTAACAATATCTAATTATTTAGTTTTTAATTTTCTTTATATATTGTAAATAATGTTTGTTGATGATTGACCCGCCTCGAATAGCAAATTTGCTATCTGCGGGTCAACATAATCTAAATCATTTTGTAAGAAAAAGAAAAATAAAGTGTGTAAAAGTGTGTAAAAGTGTATTTTTGTGAAAATTCAGGTGTTCGAAGCGACGGCAAATAAGTCGCAACGGCCCCTTTTAAAAAGACATCATGTTAAAGAATAATGTTTATCCGTAGTGATTACTATAAATTATAATTCGAATACAGAGAAACTCCACGGCTATAACATCCGCATAATGCATCACAAAGTAAACAATTCACAAACTACTGATAGCGATAGTTTATGGGATGCTATTTTTAGCATTATCGGATATGTCTTTATTTCCACCTCTGAAATTTAAACCGGTTTTACTAATTTCCAATGACCTGAGGCCCAATAGTAGTGTCGTTTATTTCGTCTTTTCTGAGATTGATAACATCTGCACATCTAAGTAGAAATAATAATTTCAAAGCCATGGGGCACGGACTTCGTTTAATAAGCTGGCATGGAGTTATCAAATTTAAAAAAGTATTTATTGATATATTAACATGAACTTAAGGCGCTATCCTTTGGCCCCCATATGGCCCATTACTTATACATCTGAAGCTGTTTACCGACTGAAATGTCTCATAACAATTCATCGTCGCTTGTGACCACAATAAGTTTATATGTTATCTTCGTTTTCCACTTACCCCATAAATAGTTTTTAACCATCTTGTTATCTTATGAAATGTGCGGATTTTGTTAGTTCAGATTTCTGGAACGAATTAAATTGAACTCGGGTATGGAGACCTTCAAGAATTATTTCAAACCATCGAAACCAGTCGCTAGACATTTTAATTTACCTAATCACTCTAAGCAACATATGGCAATCTGCGGTCTTTCCTTACATTTAGGTAGCACGGAAAGACTTGAACAAAAGCTCATCTTTTAAACCGGTAGTCTAAATCCCACAGGTATCAACGAAAGCTTTTCATTGCACTAATTTATTTGTGTTTTTCTCGTTGCCATGTTCCCACCAATAACGTAGCTCCATTTTCTGCCTTTAAAGCACACACAACCCACAATTCCTCTATTCGTTCCGACGAAGGGCTAACACTCGAAAGGTCAGCTTATATGAAGGAGTTTGATACACTGAGTTAGAAAGCAGCGGCTCCTCGATTATGTTTGGCTCCTTAGTCAGCCCCTGGTCAATTGATTGATTTCGCTTTTTTTCTTTTATTCTTAATCAACCTTGGTTTGAAGTAAAAGAGGCTTACTTACAGCTTTAAGCCCCTACGGACAGAACCTCTAATGCCGGCAAACACTCCTGGCGGTAAATCCTGTAACTGGTTGTTGGACAGGTCCCTGCAACAAAACGGTACCTCAGCGAAGCGTGAACTCTGCTGTCTAATATAATGTTTTACAATGTCTTGAAAGCATGAACGTTTTATTTTTCCCCAAATACATATTAATGAATACAGTTAATAACTTAGTTTGTCTTTTCTCTACCCTGGAGATCCTAAAGCAGAATAAAATACCTCAATCAAGTGGCAAACATTTCACACCGTCTGGTTTCTTAGCGGTGGTACAATTTTTAAAGAGGGCGAATACTTTAACCACATGCAGTGCTTGACGAAAATTCAACGGAAACACAACTTGAAAAAAATGGAGAACAAACTTTTAGATCATCTTTTATTTAAATCTTTCTAGCCTCGCTGGTCATATATTCCAACCATTTCATGAAACCCGAAGTGACCAGGAGTAAGTCCAAAGGGCAAGCAATAAAGGACCTAAGGGAGTCTTTCGCAGTTGGTAAAGGTCGAGCAGATGAACAGGCACGTAAATATTAGCATATGCAGCAAGAATAGCGGTTGCATTGACAAGAATTTGCTACCTTTCTATAACATCAAGAAATGGTTAGATATTCTAGTCTTCTCGGATAGGAACGAATAAACTGAGGTCCCGTCTCCTGCAGGGTTGGGGTAGGAGACGTTAATTTCCCACACACGAGATTACTGTTTGATGGATGTCCTCCCCTGGGATGGGGTGGCTGGGTGTCTTAGAGGACCACTAGGGAGAATGCTTTCAAAGTAATTGGTGTCATCCTCTTAAAATAAAGGTTATTATTATTATTAGGCATTGTGGCTTTTTTAGAGGCCGTTGTCTTCATGCGGTTCTGGGCAGTGTTTTAGTGGTTGCTTTCACGCGATTTTGAGGGTTTTTGTGGCAACTGACTTTGAGCTTTCATCAGCGGCGTTCTAGCGGTTGTCTTCTTCCTTAGACTATTCCTCAACGGTTTTGCAGTGGTTGTCTTCAAGCGTTCTTCAGCGCTTCCAAAGTGTTTGTCTCCAGGCCTCTATCATCGCTGTTGAAGCATTTACATTCAACTGTACCAAAGCGGTTTATTAGCTGTTGTCTTCGAACGGTCTTACAGCGGATGTACTTCTGAAGGTTTTTTTTAGAGGGTTTTTAAAACGTTAATCACCAGTATTGTAACAATTGTATGCAAGCATAAATCAGTGGTGTTGAGGCGGATGTACTCAACCGTTCTTCAGTATCGTTTATATAATTGTAATTCAAGCGTTCATAAGCTCTGTGGCTGTCTTACAGGAATTACCAGGCGTGTTGTAGTGCAGGTCTTCAAGCGTCCACTATCGGTGATGCAGCGCTTCAACTGTTTTAGTTGTCGCCATCTAAGGGTAATACAGGATTGCGCCTGTGTGCTGTTTTGTTGAGGATGTCTTTAAATGCTAATCGCGAAAAGTTTTTTCCACTCATTATAGGCTGTTTTGGATGATTGTATTCCAATCGCTACAATACCGCTGATGAACAGCTTTAGATAGTCTGTCCACGAGAGGACCGGGCAGGCGTGACACATGCCATCTCACAGATTTCTTTTAAACTTTCACAGTTTATGAGGGTCACTACTTTTTTCAAGAAGCCAGATTTAGTTCGAGCTCTCGGCCTATCCCTGAGTTATTGGAGTTCCCACATCAAATCCATAAATTTAGCTCGAAAAATACACTTTCAACGAATCGCTCTCACCCTAACAAAATGCAATGAATTTTAATCGTATTTTGTCTAATGGTTTTTTAACCTTCCGAAAATGATCCGTTAAAGTTGGAATAATTTGACAAATCAGGATATCATTTCTGCCAGTTTAGAGCAGTTAAATGTACTGGGTAACGCAACTATTCCAAAAAGGAAATAGAAAATAGGGTATTTGCAATTGCAAATATCGCCTGTGAACAACATTGTATGTTGTGCGAAACCATATTTCTGAGGTTGTCATGGTAAAAGAAACCTGCTTTTGCCCTCATTGTACGCTCTCGTTAAGCTCTTAGGCTCAAAGGAAAAGTTATTCAAAGCTTGGATGCCCGCTATACAATGTTTCTTCATATTTTAGAAAGAGTCTTGAGTTTCTAGCATCCTTTCGCCCCTCCCCACCCCTCCCGCCGTGCTTTTCACGCCACTGTTTAAGTCGCTTCCTTCTTTTATGAATCGCTTCATGGGATTTTTAAGTGTGGCAAACATCTCTGCTGCCTTGGAGATCGCTGAGGTCGCATTGTAAGATTTTGATTCGAATACGCTCTTGAAGGCTTAAAAGAAAACAATATTCAGAAACGGCACACAATAAAACGAACCAACAATACAGTTTAATTCTAAGGAGTTTTCAATAGGTGATCGCTTAAGTTGTTTGATGATTTGGAGCTTTACCCCTTCGGTAGCTCTAAGCTTAAATGTGTATTGCTCAAACATGTCTATATTTTCCTAGACGAGAAGCTGCGTTCACCTCTTTGATAAATGTTCGCAAACTTGGTTTGCCGTGGTATACATCCTGTACGCTTGTTGCTTTAAAATCCCATCCAATATTTTGTCATAATAGTCCCAACTCTTTTCGACCTGAACGATTCGGGACCAAGATAGAGAATCAGAGGAACTCGACTACAAGGATAAAGCTCTAAGATGATGTATAATTTGATCTGTAAATATATATGGCAGACCCCTTTATAGGCCAAAAGAGAAGCTACTGATACCTAGTGAAATACTTAAAATGTAGAGTTTAATTATGTTGATAAAGGAACTAGAGAACAGATGAATCAGTCATTTTTTTTTTTTTTTGTAAAACCTCGACAAAAAGGTTTGGTACAAACATGCTCCGTAGTTTTAAATCGTTCGTTCGAGGCAATCAACAAAAACGTTCACGAAGGATTTGAATGAAACTTTATTACAGCATGGTGATCGGTTCACGTATTTTTTGTGAAAATGCAGGTGTTTAGTCTCCAAAACCGAAACAGTCATGATATACAGTTTCCAAGAATCAGCAAAATTTTTTCTTTTGTTTTCTTGTAGGATTGCTGATTTCAGCGAGCAAAAGGCTCCAACTAATATTTCGGTAAGGACGAGTGTCAATCAGCCACCATTTAAAAACCAATCTTCAGCGTATTATGAAGGACAATGGAGTTGCCGGCGGTTTGGATTCTCTAGTCTATAACCTGAAATCGCTTCCATCCGGATTTCCTGTTAGATAAATTGCGACCGCTAAAAGTTTGAGAAACACTTGCACAAATGTCATTAAATGGCATACTCTGAACTTTGACGCCCGATCTAACATAGCAATGGGGGTCAGAGTCAGGTTATATTCATACTGCACCCGAACTAGATTATTTCTGAGATAGCGATAAAGATGGGAAAGGAGTTGACTGGAATTAAAGAACTAAGATCATTCTAATACAACTGAATCTGTTCACTTTTTTCTTGCTTTTACAAATCGGACTGTCATCATGTATTGAAGTAACTTATAAAATTCATAAGGTCGTCGATTTGAGTTAATTTCCATTTACTCCAAAAAGCAGTTATTTGGGATTCGTTCCAAGTAAACATTGTCAATAAAATCAAGAAAGCCGTCGATGCTCCGTGTCTTGTAGGAAGTGTTTTCATCAGTTTCTTTATCGAGTTTAAGTAATGAACCCTGTCGAGAGAGGTTCTCTTGACTCTGTACATGCGCACGGTTGCCAGCAGTTTTTTTTCCTAGGTGATGTACAGTGAAACCTCTCTAAAGCGGATCCTCATTAAACCGGAATCCTCTCTATACTGGACCCTTTTTTCGGCCCCAAAATCCTTGTCATGCATTTTCTCTATTTTTAACTTCAATAAACCGGAACCACTCACTTCCGGAAACCGGACGCTTTTTTCAGTCCGTAATCACATAGTGACAAAGAAATTGACCTCGTCAAACCAGACGTGAAAGTTCTAAGCTTGCCGCAAAGATCAAATCACGCGTTTTTAAACGTGATCAAAATTAAAATCGTAATATTGCAGCTGTGAAATCCCAAACAGAAGTGAGAAACGCGCGTCGGCTAATTACTCATTGTTCTATCGGTACTGAAGCAAAAAATCTAAAGTCGACAAACGTGCCGCTGTTATGGGGTCAGGTTAAGAGACTGTCATGTTGCGGGTTAAATCACTCAACGATCTCAACAAACGAAGTAGCAAACATCACTATGTCTCAAAGACCAGCGAAACGCCAGAGGATGGAGTTATCGTTAGAGAAAAGAATTAAGTTGATCAAAGGCGCGGAATCAGTGCCTAACCCAACACTGAAGGCTCTAAGCAGGAAATTTGGGATCGGTAAATCAACTGTAGGTGATATTTTAAAGAAGAAAGAAGTCTACAAATGAATTAAAGCGGCGATCGCATTATCCCGCGTGTAACACTTAATTTTTTTGTAGATTGAATAAAATGACGTTGAAAAGCTTCCTTGTGATCTATGTTGCTAGTTCCTTTACTGATGTGCTTTATTAGTGTTGGTGTACCATGTACTGGTACTTACAGTTAGGCAGTACATTATGCTGCATAAAATTGCCTTATGGGTAAAACTTCAGTACATCGGACATCCCTCTAAACCGAATATTTCCTCCGGTCCTAATGGCGTCCGGTTTTGAGGGGTTCCACTGTAATTATTGACTGAATTCGCAGATAAATTGCATTGCTAAATTAATATAAAGAAATGCTGATATGATTGATGTTGGCGGTTGAAATTGAATTCACTTCTAGTCTCAAAATAGTAAAACAACTTTCAGAGAACTCTAAGTCTTCATGTAATAAGACCATGGACGGGGATCGAGATGACAAATAATGATAGACATAACAGTAGAGTGCACCTCAAGCTGACGGGTATGATTAAAATAATAATGTCAATTGACGATTATCTTCAATAAAACATAAACTGTTGTGACGAGTTTTCTAACCAAGTAACCCAGACGAATAACCGAGTCAATGATTAATGCGCGTGAAACCAATTTCATTTCCCACAACATAGAAGGCAATTAATATACTAATTAAATTGAAAAAGATTGAAATAACCAAACTGCGGTACTCGTAATGTAACAACATGCTGATGAATTTGAAGTGAGGAAACCTCACAATATTTCAATTCATAGTTTTGCACGCACTCTGTTTTTTTTTTTCTCTTTTTTTTTTTTTGATCAAGCCAATTATTTCCTTTGAAGCGTTTCCTTGGGTGAGCAATTTGACAAGATTTTCATGTCGTAACTAAGCTCTGATAAGGACTGCTCCTGGAGGCTAAATATTGAGGAAGAAATCCTAAGATAAGATGACAAAAAGTCTTGACTCACTTTTACTTCGTTTGGTCGTTTGACGCTGAGGTGGTGGTGTTTGTGAGGAGGGGTGGGGATGGGGGCATGGGGGGAGGGGATGTAGAATTAGGGCAGTGTACATGGAGGTAGGGGACTCCAGGTAGGTAAGGCTACCTACATAGGTGGAGTACCGCGCCTGTCCATATAATTTCTTGATTTACCTTGGTCACATTTACATAGCAGGCCGGTTGCCCGGTCCGCCAGGTAGGGCTACCCTGTAAGGCGAGGTGAAAATCTGCCATGTTAACCTCTCAAGGTGGGGTAGCCCGCCTAGCCCGGGTCGCGTTCATACAGAGCTAAAACGTTAAAACCCAACTTTTACTTTTCAAATAAAAATAAGAATAATAGTAATGATAATAATAATAATAATAATTATTATTATTATTATTATAAAAAACGAATATTTAAACAGGATAAATCCATCAGTACAAAATGATAATGTTATCAAAGGATTCCTGTAAATACCCAAAAAGTCAACAATATAAAAGGAGAAAAAGTAAAATGTACTAATGGAAAGTACAGCGGTAAACAGCGGCACTATAAAAACTACAAATAAAAATGTTCGTTAACTTTTTGTCTAAACAAGACTCTGGAGTTCAGTTGCCGGATCTCTAACGGTAAACTATTGTAAATAAGAGCACCTAAAAAAAACCTTTTTTGACCAAACTCCAGTTAAGTTTCATTTTCGGAATTTCAACTGATAAAAAACTGTTCCCCATGATGTTAAAATTGTGGTTTGTCCTTGTAAAATAGTTTTTAAAACACATACATACATTACCAAGTAAGCAATCAAAAATATACAGACAGACTTCCTGTTTCAAATCATTGTCAGTTGATAGAATACGAATGTACATATTTTCTAGTCCTGAAGTTCTGCTGTTCAGGCTTCGACGTTCGATGTTACAATTTGTCGTGGGCATAGTCATGGCCCTCTAAATACTTTAAGCTGCAGCACAGGTGATGGAAGAACGAATTTTCCGCAGTAAATTTACTCTTCCAGCCGCTTTCTTGCAAGTTTTGCTGAAGTGCGTTTCAAAATTTACTGAAGGATCTAAATGAACATCAAAATATCTGTAACTTGTTGTGCTATTTATATGTAGCTCATTGATCATCAGGTCTAGCTGTCTCCCCTGTAGACGATTTAGGGTCTTTAACACTTAAAAAAAAATTAATAGGTGAAATTCTCAAACGAATGAAACAATTTGATATATGTTATGTGGAAAAATCACGAAATTTTAAACGACATCAACTCAAAACGTTCCTCGAGTCGTCATTCTCAAAGTCATAGTTTGCATCATCGAGTAACGGGCTTCGTGCACGTTTTTAGCTATATCTTTTTCTCTTTTCCATGAATTTTCTTTTTCAATTTCGCCAATTTAAAGGGGATAATCTGTACACTTGAGTTATGCGACAAAAAAGATAGGCCACAGTGCTAGTTTAATTATGAGCTTAAGACCATTACACTTCTTTTGCTGGTTCATTCATTGAAAAACAATACCGTGTTCCCGGAATGCGCGCACTAATTTGCCTTATTACGTGATTTTTATGCGCAGTACAGGATGCGCAACGCGATAATGGAGAATCACCTCAAACTAAATATTTGAAAAGTTTATTTCTTTGGATTTAAAATTTTATCAGCTCCATCATTTACTTGTTAAGCGTTTTGGTGAAAGCGATGCGTAAGGGAAAGATTTTCCGGAACACACTTCTCAAAGTGAGAACCTTGCAGACCTTATTGTTTTGGTATATTCAGAGAGTGCGAGCGAAATTAGCGCCGCGGGAGATGATCGAACCCAATTACTCGCTCAATCCCAATTTCTCGCTGGAGAGAATGAACAGATACAAAAATATAAAGGACTGTAAAAAGACCATAATTATTCTGTAACCAGGTTATAATGTGAGCTTTCAGTTCTACGAACTGATATTCATACAAGCCATTAATCTCGCTCTCCGTTTCTGGACGTCACTTGTGGTAGCTTCAAGTCAGGTTGTTGCTGCCTTCTGTGCGGTAATTCTCAGTTTTCCCACTTATTTGATAATCAAGAAGTTGACATGAAATCTGCAATGATTTCTGGGAAAAGCTTACGATTAGTTAATGGTTTTCTCCGATAGGTATCGGCCGTGTCTTGTATCGCTTAAAACTGATCGAGGTTTTTCTTCCCTTTTTGTTCCCTCAATACCATTCATATAAAGCTAAGCTAAACGGCTATAAACCAGCCATGAATACTCAAACACTGCAAAGGAGCAATCACTTAAGCGAGGTAAGTTTGTTTTTATTCAAAGCTAGTTCAGATTTTTAGGTTAAGAGTACGACTGTTCATTCCCATACAAATCCTTGTATTTCGCCCAGTACGCAACCTAAACACATTTGCATATTTAAAGAGGGCTTATTATGCGAGCTTGTACCATCTGAGGCCTACCAGTCTATAGATTCCTCGAGTCTTAGAACTGGTCGTGGTAAGCTTCTTAAATAGGGCTCCAAAAGACTTTCAAACTGCTAGACGGCTAAAATTGAACTGCTTTAAGGACGGTTAGCAGTGAAAATTAATCATTTTTGACGGTTCACAATTCAACTTCTGGCCGTTTAATAGCTGACGGTTGAACACCATTGAGACCATCTTGCGACTGTGCGGTTCAAAGTGTACTAATTGACCAAGTGCTCTTATTGTCAGGTATTATCTCAATATTACAAACGTTGTGGTTGGAAAAACCGACTTCAAGCATCTTTTTCCCAACACAAACGCATAACTGATGAAGGCAATTGAGGCAATGTCATTAGCGCTAAGTAATGGCACACTGCACTTTGCAGAGGGGAAGGGGGGAGGGCTGCAGACAGAACCCCTCACTTATCGCTATCAAAAGTTGTGAGAAAGGAAGAAGATTTAGGCTATCAACAGCATAGTCGGTAATGAAATTAAAGGATAAAAATATTTGTATCCAAAATTAACTAGGACATCGTATTTGTGCGGGTAATCTTCGTGGACTGTGATAAAATCTAAAACTTGTACTTTTTTTACCCTTGATATTCTCACTTTACGACGTCTTTAAATGGCAAAGTTGAAGTGGGAAAACTCTTAGTCAAATATGAGCCTTTTCGCTTCAGTTATTGTACCCCAAAAACTCTCTAATAACTTCTCGCTTTTTTAACTTTTATTTTCTAGATTTCTTCCGTTTCATCAAATTGTCTCTTAAGTGGCCATATGCTTTTGCTATTTTTTTTAAAGTCAGGTGAGACACAGTCCGTATTGAAATAATGACATTTAAAAAGGTGATGGGGCACCGTAATCGTTAACCAAATTGTAGGCCTCAATTCAAATTCAAATTGTAGGCCTTTCGCCCGCACGCATACTCTGAAAATGTTAAATGGCTTATTTCATCGAAAATTATTGGGAGACACACCATCTTTTCGCTCCTTATAATTGGAATGTTTTCTTCGCCAAGCAGGTGAGAGGATAACCCACACTGGGTGCTTATCCTGCCCTCACCCATTTTAGGGTGACGAGTGTCTCTGGGATACTATCTTATTTTTTAAAATTATGGGATACAATCTTATTTTTTACATTATGGGATACTATCTTATTTTTTAAATTGTGGGATACAGTACTATCTTATTTTTAAAATTAGCTCAGCCCTTAGCTGGTCTCCAAAGCCAAAACAGTCGTGAAGGACAATTCCAAGAATCAGCAAGACTTTCTTTGCAGGATTGCTGATCTAAGAAAACAAGAGACTCCAGCTAACAATTTGGTAAGGATGGGTGTCAATCAGCCACAATTTCAAAACCAGGGGTCAGCGTATTATGAAGGACAATGGAGTTGCGGCGGTTTGGATCTCTACTAATGAAATCGCTTCCGTCCGAATGTGCTGCTGAAGAAATGACTATCGCTAAAAATGTGATAAATTGGCATACTCTGATCGTTAAAACCCACTCTAACATTTTAGTGCATGTCACTGTCAGGTTATATTCATGGGGCACCCAAACTAAATTCTTTCTGAGATAGTGATCAAGATGCGAAAGGAATTCGCTTGACTGAAATAACTAGAGACTATTCAAATACAGCTGATCTGAATGGACCTTTTTTTTTCCTTGTAGCAGTACAAGTGTTTCCATCGGGTTCTTGGTCGAGTTCAAGTAATGTTTTCCAGTGGCGGATCCAATGGTTTTATGACCGATTTTAATTTGATTTCTAATCAAGGACACTTTTTATTCAACTACGACACAAACAATGTTCACATTTCCCAAATTAAACTCTCAACAAAGAAAGATTTTGACGCGAAACATCAAAAGCGCAGCTCACTGGTAACTTTCAAATGATTTGAAGGTTTTTCAGATCTTATCATTTTTACTGCCCGTTATAAACATTCTTACATGTAGGGGAATCTTTGGATTCAAAGACCGCTACCGAGAAGTCAGCCTCCAGGCTTGTGATTGTATGCACTTTTAAAAAGCCATTCTGAGCCGGTAATATTCGCCTAAACGCATAATCAGAAAATATTGAATGGCTTATCGTCATTGGGAACTGTCGGGGTAACATACTATCCTTTCCCTCTTTAGAATGTTTCCTTCGTGTAGCCTATGAAAGAATCGCCCAAACTAGGTGTATATCATCTCCTAAGTAAATCAATTGACACATGTCTTTGGGAAAATGAGAAAAACAGCCTTTACCACTCTTCAAAGCTGAAGCAGTCAAGACGGACTTATTCTGAGAATCAACTAGAGTTTTTTCGCTGGATTGTTAAATCGTCCCACGAGTGCTTCTTTAAAAGAAACCATGACAAACTACACATCAATGCAAAGCTAGCGCTTATGACGCGACTTATTCTGAGAATCTTGAAAAACTACATATCAATGTAAAGCTAGCGCTTATAACGTATACATTGTGAAAATAACAAAGGTTTGATAGGTTTTGTTCTGGTAAGCACGTGCAAGCCTTTAAAGACAAAACTGACGATGTTTGGTTGACTGAATTACCAGCCCTCGCGTTACCTCGGACATCCAAACGGACTCAACTGTATCACTCAGCAGATGAAAGGCTAAAAAATAATGTGAGGCTTTTCCGATATTCTTATTGGTTCCCGAGGGAATCGATCTTTAGTGAAGTTGGACAGAAAAAATTAATTCGATTTCCTTGAAGCCCTACACGCTTTTGTGCGCAACTACCTTTCCTTTTAAAACACTTCTGCCGTCGAAAGTCATCGCCAAAAAGTATTTCTTGATAACTGAAACGGCCACCAGAAATAACCTGCGGTTCATTTGTGCGATCTAGGTGCGAATCTCTTTAAATTTATAAACCTCTCTGCGCAAGAGGAAAAATGAGCAATGATAAAAAGAAAATGAATTAAATGAGTAAAGAATAAAATGAGATAGATGGCTGACATTTTTGAGCCCTGGAGATTTTACCCTGGATCTTCGACTCCTCACGAAAATCTGCACTCTTTAAGAAATACACAGTTTTCACACCTCGTTTTTAAAAGCGCGTGTCGATGCGGTCATGCCGGCGACCAATGAAAAGCAACATTGAACTCTCTGGCGAGTCTCGTGACAAAGATGTTATTTAAATCAATCCCGTAGGCTGGGGGGGTTCGGGGGATTCGGACGACCCCCCCACCCCCACTGCCTGGAAAGGTCCACTTAGTGGCCTACTCACAAATCATTTGACCGGCTTAAAACATATCTCGCACGTACAAAAAATATTACTGAAACCTTAGTTGTGAAAACGTGACACTATTCCTGCAAATGTGACGACTGTGGAAAGGAAAGAATAGACGATAATTTTATAATAAGAAGCCTTTGAATCACCAAAGAAACGTGGCAATTCCTTTACTTGATCACATTATCATTTGAATCGAAGAGCAGTCTTAGCCTTCGGCAAAAGTTGCCATATCACTGCTTAGCCTCGTTCCAAGTGTTCTCTGTTCAAGAAATGTCAACCTCAATGCAGCTGTTAACACTTACACTGATGATCTCCCGTCCCCTGAGTTGCTCGAAATGGAACTTACGCGATGGAGAAGTCGATACTTAGCAATGGAACCGCAATTATGGCCAGCTTCACCTACTGCGGCAATCAAAGATTGTGATGCTGCCCTCTTTCCAAATATTAGCATTCTTCTCCAAATTGTCAACACAATTCCAGTCACATCGTACGAATGCGAACAAAGCGCATGCACGTTGCGACGACTCAATAACTACATGCGTGCATCGATGGAGAAAGATCGCTTGTCTCATCTTGCACTTTTGCACATTTACTACACTACCCCTGTGGACTTGGACACTGTAGTAGACTGTTATGCTCGGCTACACCCCCGTCGCCTTCAACTGGAAAATTTTTTGCAACAACGTTAAGTTTAACATTAAAGGTCCTTTTTAAGCGAAAAAGAACCCACCAAGAAAAAAACCAGCCTACGGGCCTGTAAATTCACAGAAAAAGTCATCTCGCGATCTTACCGGGGAAAACGATTGGTTGAAAGGAAGTCCAAAACTGCTCTACGAAAATCAAGAGTAAGGTCCGACTTCTTCGCTTTATCAAAATCTTCTGTCCTCGATTTCTCCCTTAGACTTGCAACAGAGTTACTTCTCTTTCTAATCGCCTCATGGAAACTCTTATTTCTCAATGTCTTGGGAAATTGACAAATTCAGTTCTTCTGTGTGGTGTAATACAAGTGTAAACGGAATAAGCAAACAGAGATCCCAAACAAAAGTCCGAGAAAAACCGTCAACACTCTGTTGGAGACTTTCGAACTATTACACCTCTCACTATTCGGTACCAACTGCCCTAAAATAATAATCGTGACCATATTTTTTCTATGCTTACTTTTATCTTTTATAAATTAAAATTTCAGTGAATGTCACTAGACTTGAATAACTAGAGATCACTCCAACACAACTGAACCAATTTACCTTTTTTCCCCTTTAAAAATCGGACTGTCAAGTAAAGTACCTTTTGAAATTCATAAGGTCGTCGATTTGAGGTTCCATTTAACTTAAACCTGAAGCAATTATTTGGTATTCGTTCCAATCTAAATATTGTCAATAAAATCAAGAAAGCCGTCGTAGCTTCTTACTGCATTGCAAGTGTTTCCAACAAGCTTCAGTTTATGGAGTTCAACTGATGTTCCGCTTAAGCTTCGCGCTCTTTGTTATGTACTCTCTGAGATCCCTACATCACGGTCGACATATACCGAACAGACGGTGTGGCTATCATTTCTAGTCATAGTCATATCCAGTGTATGGTTAAAATAAGTGATCGCGTGTGGCACTTCTACGTTCAATCTATAAAACTTGGCTCTACAAACTGCAAAACTCCGTTAAGATCAATTCTTTTGATATGCTTTTTACCCATAAAAAAAGAAATACGATATCTCTTTTTATCGATTAGTTAAATTTCATTTCCTTTCTCATCTGAGACCAAAAACACTGGTCGAGTAGGTTTGAGCGAAGGTTATTTCGTTGAATATGAATTGGGAATTGCTATACAACTAGACAAAATAAAACTCTTTGGTAGAAGTATTATTTAGACGGATAATTCAAGATTTTTGGAAATTTAGGCTTTTACTATCTTTGTGTCACTGTGATGGATATGAACCTACCGGATCGTGATAAACCCCCCCCCCCCCCGCCTCCGCCAGCCTCACCCTCATTCATCATCGACGACTGTTTTAGATAGCTACAGAAATGAGTCAGTCGAAAGTGTATTAGAGATCATAGTCCACTTCAAAAGCCACTCCCTCCTCCGTGAAATATTTTATTGCCGCCACTTTGGCAAGAATGGTTAAGATGTGCGCTCTTTGTCGTATCGCTGTAGAGATATTTTGGGAAGATAGATCAGCGATGTATCGGAAGAAAACTACTCTTACGCTGTAAATCATCCAAGTTGATCGTATATTACCGTTAATGTTCTTAAGTAATTTTTTGCCCTTTGGGTTATTTTTCTCCGTAATGATTTCATGATCGATTTTAACTTAACTCCCCATCAAGGAGACCCTCTATTTAACTGTAGTAGAAGCGAGTAATTTGCTTGCGTGTATCTTGAAATCCATTCTCCGCGCGGTCAAAAAAACCCTTTCGAGCCTCCTTAAAGACAAAACTGACCGTGTTTGTTTAATTGAATTACCAGCTTTCGCGTTACCTCGGGCATCCAAACAAACTAAACTGTATCACTCAGCTGATGAAAGGCTGAAAAAGAATGTTAGCCTTTTCCGATATTTCAATTGGTTCCCGAGAAAATCTGTATTGAAGTTGGACAAAACTACCGATATACGTGTCCTGTCAAGAGAGCTTCTCTTTACTTTGTACATGCGTGTGGCTCCCAACAGTTTCCACAATTTTTCCAAAGTGACGTACATGGAGTCAGTGAGCAGTTTCAAAAGATTGGTGTTGAGGTAGACACGAAAAAGTTAAGGGAGATGCTTTTGACCCCTCTCTTTTTTTTATCTGCCAAAGGATTTCAACATTATTGGGGGTGGCCTGTCTTATACCTCTCCACGAAACCGTCGGAAATGAGGTTCCGAACAAAATTTTATCTTTAAAAAGTGAAAATTTTATGAAATTGTAAATGAGCAGTCAACAAATGGGCAAATTGAGTAGAAATCAATTATGTGACAAGACCTCTTGACAGACCTCTTCTTGAAAGATCAGGAATGAATTAAATCAATATATTGAAAAAAGTTCTCTTTCTCAGTATACAGATCGGAGCCGGCGAGTTTGACAATGATTACCTAAATGATGGTCAAATGAGCTTATGATGCTACACATTTGAAGCCAACATTATATTGTACTCACTGATTGAGTTCTCGGATATATTGCTTTTCTAAGGTAACTTAAGAAATGTTGATATGATGAAAGAGGTTTAAAATAATTTCACTTCTAGTCATAAAATAGTGAAACAACTTTCATAGAGGTGCGGTAAGTCTAGTAGAAAGACCAAGGACGGATCGGGATGACAGAAACCGATAGACGTAATAGTAGAGTGCACATTGAGCTGACGCGCAGGATTAAAGGATTTTAATTAACGATTATATGTAGTAAAACATAAACTTCTGTGACCAAGTTATTTGAACGAATTAAACATATCCACGTAGTGATTAATGCGCCCGAAACCTATTTAATCTCCCCACAACATAGAAGGGAACTGATACACAAATAAAATTAAAAATAAGATTGACCAAACCGCAGTACTCTTAATGTAACTGCATGCTGAGGAGGTGAAAATATTGTACAAGGTCAGTTTGACCTATATTTTCTCACGCACTGTCCTTTTTTTAAAATCCACTCCGTTAATTTTCTAAAAACCTTAACCTTGAGTGAGCAGTTTTGACAAGATTATGATGTCGAAACTGAGCTCTGGTAAGGACTGCTCTTTGTAGCGAAAAACCACTGATATCCTGAGATAAGTTGGACAAGGTAGAGTTTTGACTTTGAGGCCAAACTCTAGTCCTCGTTCGGCGGATGATGGTTTTTGCAAAAAGATGTGCGGATGAGGGGAGGGGGGGGGGAGGGAATGGATGATGAATGAGATGGTCTTTTACTGCTCACTGTGGATTTCTTTTCTCCACCGATTGTATATTTTTTATTTCCAGGTCGTGGATCTCTACACAAGACAGTTATGAGCCCTCGCCTCACTTGTCTGGATGTTACAGTAGTGACTTTAGATTTATGTTGGTTGGTACTTACAGCTTCTGGAGATACCGAACAGTCCTGAAAACTCCTGGGGGTAAGTCCTTTAATTGATTATGGGATAAGTCCCTGTCAAAAAGAATTCATTACATTAGAAAGTTAGAAATGCGCAGTAAGATAAAGCTTTGAACTTGCCCCACCTCCCACCTCTAGTAAGCGCCCTCATTCCAATAAGCGCCCATTTTTTCAGACGAAATCTCTAGTTAGGGCAGCATGAGGACAAGTCAGCTTTCGGTTTTCCTAGAAAACGATCTTAGCCAAAAAAAAAGATAATCTCTGTAGTTAACGCTTTCCAAATTCTTAAAAGAAAACTGCGGTAGGATTGAAACAAATTGAACTAACTGCTTGCCTAGTACTTAATGTTTATATCATCACAAATACTACATCATGCCATGGACACCTGGACAGGCTATAGGAGTTAAATTTTCGTCATCTTTAAACAAAGTTTATCATCGGACAGAATGCGTGGACATGAATAATTATTCATTAACGAAAAAGCGGCAAATTTGAACGTGAAGTGTCCTAAATTGGAGAAGAATGGGTCAAAATCAGCCCACAAGATCTCGTAAAACTCACTCTTGTAAGTTTTAGAATTGTTTCCTTCCCAATAAGCGCACGGCTTTTTTGAGATTACAAACGTATCTACAATTTTACATCTAAAATAAACGATTTCTTTGAAGTAGAAGTATTGTCATCTCGCTCTTGAAAATTCACTAAATTCGAGCATTTTTAGTGTGAAAGTCATTTTCAAGAGCGATTTTCTGAAAAACCTTACTACCCTTGAAAAATCAACGCACGGCAAATGACAAAATGATGAATCTTTCCTCCAAAAGAATCTGTTTTAATTTTGAAAATTGGCCAAAGGCAAATTTTATCCACTTCAGTTTGAAGACGTTTAGTCGAAATTGCGCTCAAAACTGGTGCATCTTGACAATGGGCATTCTGCCCAATGATAGCCAGTACGAAAATACAGCAATGTTTAGCATGAAAAAAAGAGCCTCCAAAGTAACTTGGAAATACGATTCGTTCCACAGCAATAACTTGAGTCACAGTGGTTCACGAAGGCTCCCTGATCACATGCAAAGAAACACGGCATATTTAGCAGTCCCGCAATAGAGTGTCAAAATGGTGTTTACGTCAGCGGTTAAACGTCAGAAAACTAAACCCTTCAAAGAAGAACGATTTTAACGTCAACCATAAATAAGCAGCTAATCAGTGATTGGGGCCAGATATATCATATTCGAAACTTTGAGCATTGTACTTTTCAACGTGACCTCTCAAAATGTAGCATTATGCCTTAAGCCACAAACAGGTAATAATAACAGGGTGTTCAAAGCGGCTTACTGCAACTTCGCACAAAAAATGATCATTTTATTAGACCAAATTCTTAGGCTACACGTATTTATGTCTTACTGAGTATGTGAGGCAGTAGCCAAGCTTTTAATAAGGTAACTTAGTCTAAAAAGTGTGAGAAGAGTAGTATTGAGAAACGGCGTTTGAAACGTATGTGCTGAAAAGGACACCAAAAAAGTCTTTTTAAAAGTAATATAAACGCCTTGACACATTTACGATCAAGAATGTTAGTATTTATGCCGGAAGTATGTTGATCATTATTCCCAAAATTATGCCGGTAAAATTTATCTAAGCCTATCGGTGACCTTCAAACGGTTTCAATTCAGGTATTTCAGATCTCATTATTTTTACTGCTTGTCACAAACAGTTCTGGATCTCGAGGACTCTTTGGATCTTAGAGCAAGAAAGTTAACCTCCAAATGTTTCCAAGTATACTTAATTTAAAGTCATTTTTGGCATTACAATTTTCGCCCGCACGCATACTCTGAAAATGTTAAATGGCTTATTTCATTGAAAATTATCGGGAAACACATCATCTTTTAGAGGTTTTTACGGGGACGATAAGATGACAAGCCCGTTGTAGTACATTACTTTGCAGTTATTCATATGCAATGTTAACTCGGTTACTCCCTGAATGATTGATGGGTGACTTCTCCCTACAATTTCAAACTGTTTACAAACGCTCACAAGTAATTAAAATACGACGGATGAGAATTCCAAGCAGAAATACTGATACAACGCCAACAATGATAAATGAGTCATAAATGAAAAGTGTGGTAGGCGGTACTTTAACAGTGTACATCATTAGTAGGTTGTGAATGGGTTAACTGGCTATAAGGGAATAAGTTTAGAATAGACATCAACATGAAATAACGCACAGTATCACAATAATGTGCTTTGAAAAGAACTTCAGAGGTGTGTATGCCATTCCGTTCAAAATGCAGATCTATGTATCTTGTCAAGAGAGGTTCTCTCGACTCTGTACTTGCGTATGGCTTCCAACAGTTTCCACAATTTTTCCTGGGTGATGCATATAGAATCAGTGAGTACCTTGACAAAAAATTTGTGTTGAGGTAGACACGATTTAGAAAGTTCAAGAAAAACCTTCTGACCCCTCTCTTTATTGACTGCTAAAGGACTACAACATTATGAGAGGTGGGCTGCCTTTTACCTCTCCAAGGAATCGTTCAAAATCAAGTTTGGAAACAAAATGTCACCTTTAGAGAGTATGGAGTTGCTGTGGTAACCTATAGAAATGTTGATATAATGAAAGAGTTTTAAAATAATGTCACCTCTAGTCATAACACAGTGAAACAGCTTTCAGAGAAGGGTAAAAAAGTACTAGTAGAAAGACCAAGGCCGGCTCGTGATGACGAAAACCGATAGATATAACAATAGAGTGCACATTAAGCTGACACGTAAGATTAAATGATATCAATTAACTATTACGCTATATTTAATAGAACAAAGCTTTGTGTGACCACGTGAACTAGACCAATTTAACCAATTTACATGGTGATTAACGCGCCCAAAACCTATTTGATTACCTCCGCAACATAGAGGGCAACTAATAAACAAACTGAAAAAGGTTGAAATAAGCAAACCGCAGTACCCTTAATGCGACTGCATGCTGAGGAAGAGAGAGGATACCTCACAGGGCTTTCACGCAGTGTTCTCTTTTTCTTTTTTTTTTTTTTCGCTTTCGTTTACTTTTTGCTTTTGTCCTCTTTTAAATCTACTCTTTAATTTTGCTTAAAGCGCAACCTTAAGTGAGCAATCTTGACAATTTTTTTATGTCGTGACTGAGCTTTCAGAAAAACTGCTCCTAAGGGCTAAAAATCATCTGAAATCTTACGATAAGATAGCAAAAAGTCTCGGTTCACTTTTACTTATTCAGTTAAAAAGGAATCCTCACATGAGAAAGTTTGAAATGTACTGTTAGATACAGCTTGCAACTTACCCAGCCCCTCTCTTCCCCCTCCTCCCTTGCTTTCTTAAATATAAAAAAAACCTGTTTCCATCGCCACCTTATCTACTGTATAACTTTTTAAGCTTCAACTACAGCTGAGTCAGTACATGCTAGTAGTTTCTTAATAGGTCGCCACTCTTATAAAACACTCTCATTTAAATAAGCTCCCCTTTTTTCAGCCGAGATTTTGAAGAAAAGCCAGGGCGCTCATTCGAGGAAATACGGCAAATAGAATTGGTTGATTAGGTTTGACGGAAGATTTTTTTTATTGAAATCAAGTGGGACTCGCCATGCAACTTGTTAGGACAAGATTATCTGATAGAAGCTCTACATTTACAAACAGCTCAAGACTTCTCTGAATTTTTGCAACGCAGTTTGACGCATTTACGAATACGCTCAAAAATTTTGGTGATTATGTCGGAATTGTACTCGACCCTCTGACTATAGCATTATACCCAAAATTATGCCGGTATAATCTATCTGGGCCTATCAATGACCGTCAAATAGCTCCAATTAAGGTCTTTCAGAGCTCACTATTTTTACTGCTAGTCAGTTCAGGGTCACATACTTATTTCATGAGAAAAACACCATCTTTTCGCTCCTCATAACTATAATGTTTTCTTTGCCTAGCATATGAGAGAATCGCTCAGACTGGGTGTATATCATCCCCTCAGCGAGTAGTGGCATATGTCTCTGGGACATTAAAAGAAACGTCGTGCTCTCTAATCTTTTCAAATGAACTCAGCCCTTAGCTAGTCTCCGAAACCGAAACAGTCATTAATGTACAATTTCCAAGAATTAAGTTATATTCATTTATATGCCCGCGTGGATAGCCATAAGAGCACATCATCTTCAGAACGCAAGCACAACGACAACGACCACACAGGTGCTGTCCCTGAGGACCTTCTTGGTTGTTTTTTGTAAAGTAATCACTGGCCTTAAATAAGTGGGATAGGTTAAACCCCAAACTAGGATACCATAAGTGAGAAAGGGGTAGATTAACAAATAATAAAGCACATGAAGTATATCAGTGCCAACATAGTACCTCAATCTTGAGAAGATTCCTACAGTTTATTACAGTTTTAGGTAGAGCTCATCAATATGATTCTTCCATGTCAGACTTTAGTCAAAAAATGAATTAAATGATTTATCTTATCAAAATTTTTGAAACAATGAAAATACCACAGCCAAACTCATTGTGTTCAATTGAGTAACGAATAGATTCAGTGATACCTAAAAGTGTGAGATTAGTTGAACACTACTGTCTAAAGCCAAACTGAAGTGAGTAGAGAGTATTATGGCATTCCAGATAACCATAGAGGCTCTTATAGATAGCTTTTTCGTATATTTTGCTTAAAACAGGTAGCACTGATATTGGCCTACAATTATCTTTGCCTTGTCCAGAGCCTTTCTTTAAAACTGGAGGAACTCTTGCAAATTCAAGTTTATTAGGAAAAATGCCACAGAGAAAAGAATCATTAGATAGGGATGAAAGAGGTGGAGAAATAAATTATTGGTTTTAGGAATTTTTAGCAATCTGACTGGAAAACTGCAAAGGCCAATAGACTTATCATTGCCCATTTGAGATATGTAAGACTCAACTTCAAATGAAGTGATAGGGAAAAGGAACATTGATTCAGGAAAATTGCCATTTAGAAAAGAGGTAGGAGAGCAACTCCCCCTGTGGAATATCATTATCAGTGTTTCTACCCGGGATAGGGTTAACTAAAAAATTGTTAAGGTTGTTGGCAATAGCACAAGGATTGTCAATAGATCTGCTGCCACTTTCTAAAAGGGTAGGGATATAGTTGGCTACAACTTTACTAATGTTTATGATTGATTCAATTCCTTACCAGATTTTTAAAATCTTTTTCTGACTACACAGAAACGAATTCTTTAAGTTATTAGACTTACTGGCTTTGATATCTTCTAACAACACTATTCCTGAATTTCTTATGAGGAGATATCACATTTGGATCTGGTTGCTTACTTTTCATGACCTGGGAATAGAGCTTATCTCTGTATGTTATCTTAGCAAGTATATCTTATGTAATCCATGGTTTAGTAGATAGCTTTATTCATGCTTAGAGAGCTTCCTGTATGGTGCATGACAAGTAATAATCTGGAAGATTTGATCATAACAAACGTCAAATTTAGTCATCTAAATTACTATTTAAGATGTTAACCCAGTCAAGTAGTGAGAGATCCCTAGTAAAACTTCCTTCATCAAACTTACAGTAATCATTTTTGTAAAAGTTTAGAGTTTTATAATTTAACTTAACATTATCTTCAATAAAAAATTTGGAAAGATGATCAGACTCTTAGCCTATTTAGGACTAGGTTACCACTAGTAGCACTCAGATCTTTCAGTAATGCGTATTGGTTGTTGGAAATCATTGGATTCTAGATGGCTTTCCAGTTTAATAGGTCAATATTAAAGTCTCTCATAAGGAACATAATCTTATATCCTCTTGATAACAGATATAAAATTGACTCAAAATGTTCCTCAAACCTCACAGGATTCAAAGACAGTTATACTCAGGGCAATAAATTGCCACACCAGCAGCAGCAGATCTGGAGACTTAGGAATGAGGTGTGAAACCATCCAGATCAACATCCATTTTGAAACCTGTTTTAAAGTTTTCCCTGGTTTCACTTATGCCTATGACATAAAAAGGAATATTCAGCAATGCAAGTGATAGTTTTAAGGGTCCTCCAAGTAAAGAGAGCGAAACGAGAGAGAAAATGGCTGGAGATCGCCTACGCGCGCCTACGTTTTTCACTTTTAATAAAAAAAAACTAGTTGCCTTAGCTATTTGCCAGGATATGCATTTTGTACAAGAGGGTTAAGTGAACGAATTTATAGTGAAGTTTGTTTTCTGCAGTTTCTATAACCATTACCGAAACTGCTTTTAAAAAATGGCAATTTTAGATGCTCTTCAGTATGGAAGCTGATTTTCAGGCTGACAAAATCTGATGAACTATTCGTGAAACTCCACAGTTAGCATATGGAAAGGTTTCTCCTCTAATTCAGGAGGACTTCTGAAAATTTTCTCTGCTGTAGGAGGCCTAAAAATTGACAACCGCACTTTCAGTACGGCCTTCGCAGGCTTTACAATTGAGAGAATTTGGAAACGTAACCATTGGCAACGTTTACCACAACGGGTTAATCGTAACACTCTTCGTTTACTGCAGCAACAGAAACAACAAGATCTCAAAAATTTAAAATTCTGTCATGTACATCATTAAAGAAAAGCAGCGTGTTAATCAGGAGCTCTTTTCAGAACTCATAGAATCCCCGGTCAACACGGCAAGAGGTGAGGGTACAAACACGAGACGCAGTCGAGTGTTTTTCCCACTTCTTGAGAAGAAATAAAATATATTTGTAGCGCGGCAGTTCAATTTTAACGCTTGCCTGAAGTTTTTAGTCTTAGTGTTCAGTGAGTTGTTCTAAGTGAAATCCGGCCGAATTAAAGCTTATACATAGAAACTTACAAGTTTTTTCACATGATGAATTAGAGAACAAAATGCTCGAGGTGTGTGTTTTATGAGTGGACGACAGCTGGATTCAAAGGAACATGAAAACTGCTCGGGATTATAGCGCCGTAAAACTCAGTTGCAGTGACTGATGCGGTCTTCCACTTAGCGCTTCAGAAAAGTTCTCAGAGCAAGCTCTTAGTTTGAATATATCAACAAAGTTGAAATGGCAAATTGGCCACCGTTACGCCTCTCGGTTAGCTCAATGGATAGAGCGCTGGACTATAGTGCGGAAGGTCGAGGGTTTGAGCCCCGGCCGGACCAACACTCAAGGTCTTAAAATAGTTGAGAAGAATTTGCTACCTTTCTATAACATCAAGTAATGGTTAGATATTCTAGTCTTCTCGGATACGGACGAATAAATGGAGGTCCCGTCTCCTGCAGGGTTGGGGCAGGAGACGTTAATTTCCCACACACGAGACTGTGTGATGGATGTCCTCCCCTGGGATGGGATGGGTGGGTTAGGACAGCAGGTCCACATCAGCTATTACAGCTGCCAATTAATCAACCTGCTTAAACAAATAAATGAACCTCAACTTCAACTCATTTAAAAGCTGACGTTTCAAGCGTTAGCCCTTTCGCTCTGACGAAGGGCTAACGCTCGAAACGTCAGCTTTTATAATCGTAACGGTGGCCAACTTACCACTTCAACTTTGTTGATATATTCAAATTATTTCGTTACCCCCACAGACGCAGCCCCAAACAGTTTCTTTAGAAACTACCAGCCTTTATTCACTGCGATGACCGGAGATCGCCATGAGATGGACCCCAGTATGGCCGCAGTCACTCAGACCTCATCTTGATTTGTATAAATTTTAACAGTTATGCCAGTTTACGTTCTTTTCATCGACTCATGAATAACTTACACGACTCGCACGGATAGCATAAATCGACAA
This sequence comes from Stylophora pistillata, assembly GCF_964205215.1. Classification (NCBI taxonomy): domain Eukaryota; kingdom Metazoa; phylum Cnidaria; class Anthozoa; order Scleractinia; family Pocilloporidae; genus Stylophora; species Stylophora pistillata. The sequence goes on along the minus strand of NC_142519.1, from coordinate 41,273,476 downwards.
TTCAGTTTTACGAATCGTTATGATCCGTGATTTTGGACAACCCTCTAAGCTACCGCGAAAGATTAAAATAATATCAATCAAAATTAGTAACCCAAGTCTTGCGTCGAAATTTCGAACCAAGTAAAAAAGAAGACTTACTGAGTCACGTGATGACTAATGCGCCCGAAACCTATTTAATTCCCTACAACGTATAAGGCAAGTAATACACAAATAAAATTGAAAAGGATTGAAATAACCAAACCGCGGGACTCGTAATGTAAGCGCATGCTGGGGAAGTGAGAACACTTCACAAGGTTTTTTTACCCATATTATTAACTCGGCATCGGTTCAACAAAATAAAATGTGAGATTTCTATAATTTAGGAACAATGGGGCCCAAGTGAATACATTATAGACTGCCAAGCATAGAAATAAAGTTTTATAATTTCAAATTGCCTTCAATTCATTTCATGAGAAAAATCTTAGCCAAAAACAAGGTAATTTCTGTAATTAACGCTCAATGCTCTCAAAAAATGTGGAACGTTGACTTGTCAATAACACATGGCACTGGTAACAACGCACGAGGAATTGATTATTGCAGTTTTCGACTGTGACTGATGATTCCAGACCTAAGGCTGATCGTTGTAAAGACAAGTGCCAATGTTTCATTTCAATTTCCTTAGCGCGGACAAGTGTCTTAAGAACGGCAAACAACGTGACTTGCATGTTGTGAATATGATGAAAAAAAATGTGACAAAGAGAATGCTTTCCAAACTCTTAAAACAAAATTGCCGTAGGACAGAATTAATTTTAACAACCTGTTTGCCTGGAACTTAAAGTTTAGATCATAAAAAATACCACATCGTGTCATAGACACCGAAACAGGTTATATGAGTTAAATGTTTGTCATTTTTATGCGAAGTGCGAAGTTTATAGCCAGTAAAGAAAATACAGCAATGTTTGGCGTGAGATATTAATAAAAGTGCCTCCAAAGCAACATGACAAAAAGATTCGTTCCACAGAAATAAAGGTCACAGCCCTTCACAAAAGTTCCCTGATCGCACCCAACGAAACAGGCACATTCAATGTAATGTGTTCCGAAATTTGAACACATTACACCGGCTTTGATAGACCTACACTTGCTTCCTATATCGTTCAGACTTCAAATTAAAATTTAACCTTTTTCTGGTTTTTAAGTCGTTAAACAATCTAATATTTGTTATCTCTAAAACCTGCATCCAACTATGCTCAACGCTAGTCTACAAAATATCTTCTGTTCTTTCCAAGGTCACCTGCTCTACACTTGGGGAACGTGCTTTTGCTCATGCTACTCCTGCCTTATGGTAGTCGTTGCCGTCAACAATCGGATCCTGTAGCAGCCCAGCTACTACTAAGAAAGAACTCAAAACATTCCTTTTTGAGAGAGCGTTCAGTACTAGTTTATAATACATTCCCCCCTCCTCCTCGCCTCCTTAAATACAAATAAAACCTGTTTCTATTGCCACATTATCTATAACTTTTTAAGCTTCAACTACTCCTAAATCAGCACAGGCTAATAGTTTGCAAATAAGTTACCACTCCTATGAAGTACCCTCATTCCAAAAAAGCTCCCCTTTTTTCGGCCGATGATTTTGAAGAAGCGCCCGGGCGCTATTTCGAGGAAATACGCAAATACGGAATTGGTTGATTAGTTGACGGAAATTGTTTTTAATTGAAAATCAAGTGGGAGTCGCCCTGCAACTTGTGAAGATAAGATAAAATTCTCTGATAGTAGTATAACATTTGAAAATAATTGAAGACTTCTCTAAATTTTCGCAAAGTAGTTTGACTCAATTATGCTGAAGAATTTTTAGTAATTATGCCATAATCAAGCTCGATCCTCAGCCTACCGTATTATACCCAAAATTATGCCGGTATAATTTATCTGAGCCTATCAGTGACCGTCAAGTAGCTTCAATTAAGGTCTTTCAGATCTCACTATTTTTACTGCTCGTCAGCTCTGGATCTCGAGGTCTCTTTGGATCTGCTTTAGCAAATCGGACTGCCATCGTGTATAAAAGTAACATGAAATTAAGAAGGTCGTCGATTTGAGTTTCCATTTACTCCAAAAAGCAATAGTTTGGATTCAGTTTCCTATCAAATCGAATTCAAGTGATGTTTCGCTTAAGCTATAAATCACGCTCATATCATAACGCCGTAAAGATATTTTGGGAAGATATATCAGCGAATCAGGGGTGTATCGGAGGAAAATTACCTTTATGCTGAACTATAAATCATCTAAGTTGATCGTCTCTCATCGTTAATAACTGTGCAAAGGTAGTCTTTTGCCCCCTTGGGTTATTTTCTCCAACCTGGAAATAATTTTACCACCAATTTTAATTTGACTCCCCATCGAGGAGACTTTTTATTTAACTGCGATAAAAGCGGTGTTCACAATTCCCATGTAGTGCACCTTTTCGTGTGGCCAATTGAAGTCATTTAAGCTAAGAGGCATTTTCCACTATTGTATATAGAATTTTCAAGTTCCGGAATTAAAAGCTTTATATTGAGCTTGAATCATTGTGAAGACTGACTTCGTTCTAGAAAGATGTTTAAGGAAAAGTTTCAACAGTATTGCGTAAATGGTTTGACGTATTTACGCTTAAGAACTTCAGTTATTATGCCGGAATTATTCTCGTTCCTCCAATTACAGCATTATACCCAGAATTATGCCAGCATAATTATCTAAGCTGTGACCGCCAAACGATTTCAGTTAAGGTCTTTCAGATCTCTCCTTTTATACTGTACGTCACAAACAGTTCTGGATCTCGAGGACTCTGAATATGAAGAGTGGAAGGCCAGTCTCCAAATATTTCTAAATATACTTAATTCGAAGTCATTCTCAGTATTACAATTTTTATATCCGCTCACATAATCTAAAAAGTGAAATGGCTATTTCATTAAAATGGTTAGGACACACACCATCTTTTCGCTCTTTAGAATGTTTTCTTCGCCTAGTAGATTACAGAATCACCCAGACTGGTTGTATATCATCCCCTCCGCGAACAAAGTGACAGGTGACTCTGGAATACTAAAAGAAACGTCATACTACCTTTTCATTTAACTCAGCCCTAAGCTAGTCTCCAAAACCGAAACAGTCATTACAAACAAATTCCAAGAATCAGCGAGTATCTTTTTGCAGGATTGCTGATTTGAGCAAACAAGAGGTTCCTACTAACATTTCGGTAAGGAAGGATGTCAATCAGCCACAGTTCAATAACCAGGCGTCAGTGTATTACAAAGGAGAGCAGAGTTGCCGTTCAGTGGATTCTCCATTCTATAACCTCAAACTGAATCGCTTCCATGCGATGGTGTTGTCAGATCAATGGCGATCCCTAAAAGTGTGAGAGACGCTTGCACAAATGTAATTAAATGACATACTCTGATCTTTGAAGCCGGGCCTAATATTTTCGTGGATGTCACTGTCAGATTATATTCGCACTACACCCGAATTATTTCTGAGATAGCGATCAAAATGGGAAAGGAATTCACTAGATTTAAATAACTAGAGATCATTCAAACACAACTGAATAAATTCACCTTTTTTTTCGGTTTTACAAATCGAACTGTCAGGTAAAGTAACTTTTGAAATTCATAAGGTCGTCGAATTGAGGTTCCATTTAACTTAAAACTGAAGCAATTGTTTGGTATTCGTTCCAATCTAGATATTGTCAATAAAATCAAGAAAGCCGTCGTAGCTTCTTGCTGCACTGCAAGTGTTTCCAAAAAGTTTTTAATCGAGTTCAACTGATGTTCCGCTTAAGCTTTGCGCTCTTTGTCATATACTGTCTGAGATTCCTGGATCGCGGTCGATATATACCGAACAGACGGTGTGGTTATAATTTCTAGTGATAGTCATATCCAGTGTATGGTTACAATCAGTGATCGCGTCTGGAAGTTCTAAGTTCAATCAATAAAACTTGGCTCGACAAACTGCAAAACTCCGTAAAACTCAGCTTTTTTATATGCTTTTTACACATAAAAAGAGAAATACAATACTTCTTATCGATTAGTTAGCTTTAGTTTCCTCTCTCGTCTGAGACAAAAAAACATTCGTCGAGTAGGTTTGAGGACAGGTTTTTTTCGTTGAATATGAATTGGGAATCGTTATACAACAAGCCAAGATAAAACTCTTTGGTAGAAGTATTATTTAGACGGATAATTCACCCTCATTCATCATCGACGACTGTTTTAAATAGCTACAGAAATAAGTAAATCGACAGTGAAGTGGAGATCATAGTCCTCTTCAAAAGCCACTCCTACCTCCGTGAAATATTTTACTGCTGCCACTTTGGCAAGAATGGTTAAGATGTGCGCTCTTTGTCATATCGCTGTTGAGATATTTTGGGAAGATATATCAGCGATGCATCGGAAGAAAATTACCCTTATGCTGTAAATCGTCGAAGTTGATCGTCTCTCACCGTTGAATGTGCTCAAGTAATTTTTTTGCCCTTTGGATTGGCATATGGTATTTCGTGGACTGGACTGGACTGGACTGGACTAGTAAAATGGGGACTAGTAAAGTGCGGACAAGTAAAACGAGGACTATTAAAGCGCGGACTAGTAAAACGAGGACTAGGAAAACGCGGACTAGTAAAGCGTGGACTAGTAAAACGCGGACTAGTAAAACGCGGAGTAGTAAAACGCGGACTAGTGAAACGACAACAACAAAAAAAACAATTTCATACGAAGGCGATCATAAGACTTAATGGCAAGCCAATTTAGTGAGTAACAATCCCTGTTTGACCTTTAAGCTGCAAATGGGTTTGACATGCGCCAGATACAAACGAATTTATAAGTTTAGGCTAAGAAAGAATTTTATTCAGCACCAGTTCAAAATCCTAAAATAGACTTTCGTCGTAAATTTCACGGAGGAAATGCAGGAATTCGATGAATAAAAGTCGCATTAAATCTCCATGTGTCTAGGTAAAAAGAGTCTCATTAACTTCAGCTTTTCGGTGGAAGAATAACCGATTTACACACACCATTACAGAAAACAAAGAAGCAGACTGACCATTCCAAAACACATATTCGCATTCACGTACAATTTGACTTTCCGTGACATTTTAAAATGGAACAGAGGTAAATCTTCGATAATTAATCGTCGTTGGAAATGAAAAATATTTTCCGTAAGATCTCTGTTTTTCTCTTTACGAGAAATTCGTCGCATGATCATTTAACTCGTGTGTGTTTGTCACACTAGTACTGCTGTTTAGCGTATGCTTCTTTACTCTTCAATTGACAGGTGTCACATCGTGACAGTTACTTATCAAAAAAATTTTTCAAAATGTGCTCCGAAGTCTTTAATTACCTTTACAAATAAAAATGTTTCGGCGAAAGCTTTCTCTTTAATTTGAAGAACCCGAATGATTTAGGGCTACAATTACGAGTTTAATTACGGGAAAATCCTCCTTGAACTTAACAATTTGATAGCGAGTGAGTTATAAATAAAACAAACTTTATTCAAATCAAAGAGAAAGCTTTCGCCGAAACATTTTTACTTGTAAAGGTAGTTAAAAGGCTTCCGAACAAATTTTCAAACATTGTTTTGAAAATTAACTGTCACGATGTGACACCTGTCAATTGAAGAGTAAAAAAAACATACGCTTTTGAAGAAACAGCAGTATTGGTGTGACAAACACACACGAGTTAACTGATCAGGCGACGATTTTCTCGTAAAGAGTAAAACAGAGATCTTACGGAAAGTATTTTTTATTTCCAACGACGATTAATCTTCGAAGATTTACCTCTATTCCGTTTTAAGATGTCGCGGAAAGTCAAATTGTAAGTGAATGCGAATATGTGTTTTGGAGTTGTCGGTCTGCTTGTTTGTTTTCTGTAATGGCGTGTGCAAATCTGTTATTCTTCCACCGAAAAGCTGAAGTCAATGAGACTCTTTCTACTTAGACACAAGGAGATTTAATGCGACTTTTATTCATCGAATTCCTGCGTTTCTGCCGTGAAATTTACGACGAAAGTGTATTTTAGGATTTTGAACTGGTGCTGAATAAAGTTCTTTCTTAGCCTAGACTTATAAATTCGTTTGTATCTGGTGCATGTCAAACCCATGTGTAGCTTAAAGGTCAAACAGTGGTTGTCACTCACTAAATTGGCTCGCCATTAAGTCTTGTGATCGCCTTCGTAAGAAATTGTTTTTTTTTGTTGTTGTCGTTGTTAAGTCCGCGTTTTACTAGTCCGCGTTTTACTAGTCCGCGTTTTACTAGTCCGCGTTTTACTGGTCCACGTTTTACTAGTCTGCGTTTTACTAGTCCGCGCTTTACTAGTCCCCGTCTTACTAGTCCAGTCCAGTCCATCACATACCATATGCCCTTTGGATTATTTTTCCCCATAATGATTTTATGATCGACTTTAATTGAACTCCCCATCAAGGAGACTTCTTATTTAACTGTGACACAAGCGATTGTCACATTTCCCATGAAGTACCCCTTTTCGTGTGGCCAATTGAGGTTATTTAAGCTAAGAGGCCTTCCCCGTTATTGCATATAGAATTTTCGAGTTCCGGAGTTAGAGGCTTCTGTTGAGCTTGAACCAATTTTAAGGCTGACATCTTACTAGACAGATTTTTAAGGAAATTTTCAACAGTATTGCGTAACGGTCTGAGATCCCACGATCGCATCTCGAGGAATCTTTGGATCTAAAGACTGAAAAGCCAGTCTCCATGTTTACGATCATATTCACTTTTTAAAAATTCATTCTCGGTATTACAATATTCTACTAAAAGCTTAGTCAGAAAATGTTAACTGGCTTATTTCTGAGAACTGTGGTTTGGGAAACATTCCATCTGTCTAACACGAAGAAGAATCGCCCAGACTAGGTGTATATCATCTCTTAAGAAAATAAATTGACATATGTCTTTGGGAAAATGAAATTAAAGGAACCTTATGCTCTCTTACTTTTTAAATTTTCTCCGCCTTTACTAGTCTTCAAAACCGAAACAGTCAAGACGGACTAATTCTGAGAATCCGCTACATTTTTTCGTCGGATCTTTGATTTCGGATATATTACTGTAAAGCTAGCATTTATGACGTATAGACTCTGAAATAACAAAAGTTTTGAGAGGTCTTGTTTTGGTTGACACGTGCAAGCCTTTAAAGACAAAACTGAAGGTGTTTGTTTAATTGGAATTACCAGCCTTCGCGTTACCGCGGACATCCAAACAAACTAAACTGTATCACTCAGCTGATGAAAGGCTAAAAAAGGATGTGAGCCTTTTCCAATATTTCAATTGGTTCCCGAGAGAACCCATATTGAAGTTGGACAAAAGAAAATGTTTCGACGAACTGATTCTGGCCAATTTTCATGAAAATCTGACAAAACTACAAATATATGTATCCTGTCAAGAGAGCTTCTTTTTACTTTGTACATGCATGTGGCTCCCAACAGTTTGCACAATTTTTCCCAAGTGACGTATATGGAATCAGTGAAAAGTTTCAAAAGATTGGTGTTGAGGTAGACGCGAAAAAGTGAAGGGAAATGCTTTTGACCCCTCTCTTTCTTTGCCAAAGGACTTCAACATTATGGGAGATGACCCGTCTTATACCTCTCCACGAAACCGTCGAAAATGAGGTTCCGAACAAAATTTTACTTTTAGAAGCTGAAAATGTTATGAAATTGTAAATGGACAGTCAACAAATGGGAAAATTGAGTAGAAATCAATTATGTGACAAGACCTTTTGATAGACCTCTTGTTGAAAGATCATGAATTCATTAAATCAATATTTTGAAAAAGTTCTCTTTCTTAGTATAGAGATCTGAGCGAGTTTAACAATGATTAACTGAATGATGGTCGAATGATCATGAGCTTATGATGCTGCACATTTGGAGCCAACATTCTACTGTACTTAGTGATTGAGTTCTCAACTATATTGCTTTGCTAAGGTAACTTAAGAAATGTTGATATGATGAAAGAGGTTTAAAATTATTTCCCTTCTAGTCATAAAATAGTGAAACAACTTTCATAGAAGTGTGATAATTCTAGCAGAAAGACCAAGGACGGATCGGAATGACAGAAACCGATAGACATACCAGTAGAGTGCACATGGAGCTGACGCGCAAGATTAAATGATATTAATTAACGATTATATGTAGTAAAACAGAAACTTTTGTGACCAAGTTAATTAGACGAATTAAACCGATCCACGTAATGATTAATGCGCCCGAAACCTATTTAATTTCCCCACAACATGGAAGGAAACTAATACACAAATTAAATTAAGAATAAGATTGACCAAGCCGCAGTACTCTTAATGTAACTGCATGCTGAGGAAGTGAAAATATTTCACAAGGTTTTTAGACCCATATTTTCTCACGCACTGTTTTTTTTTTAAATCCACACCGTTAATTTTCTACAAGCCGTAACCTTGGGTGCCTTGAGTGAGCAATTTTGACAAGATTTTAATTTTGAAAACTGGCCAAAGGGAACCTCTATCATTTCAGTTTGAAGATGTTTAGTCGAAATTGCGCTGAAAAATAGTGCGTTTTGACAATGCGCATTCTGCTCAATGATAGTTAGTAAAGAAAATACAGCAGTGTTTAGCGTGAAATAGTAATAAAAGAGCCTCTAAAGTAGCTTCGAAATACGATTCGTTCCTCAGAAATAAAAGTCGCAGCCATTCACGAAAGCTCCCTCATCACACGCAACGAAACAGGCATATTCAGCAGTCCCGCCATAGAGAGTCGAAATGGGGTTCAAGTCAGAGGTCAAACCTCAGAAAACTTAACCTTTCAAAGAAGAACGATTTTAACGCCAACCGCAAAAAAGCAGCCAATCAGTGATTAAGGCCAGTTATGTTCGAAACTTTGAGCATCATATTTTTCAACGTCACCCTTCATCATGCCTAAAGCTACTGATAGGTAATTATAACAAGGGTGTTCAAAGCGGCTTACAGCAACTTCTTACAAAAAACTGTCATTTTATTCGACCAAATTCTTAGCCTACGCGTATATATCTCTTATTGAATACGTGAGGCAGTAGCCAGGCTTTTAATAAGGTAACCTACTCTAAAAAGTGTGAGAAAAGTAGTACTGAGAAACGTCATTTAAAACGTATATTCTGAAAAGAGCCCCAGAAACGTGTTTTTCAGTAAAAGTAATAGAAACGCTTTTGATATTTTTACGGTCAAGAATGTTAGTATTCATGTCAGAAGTGTATAGATCATTATTCCCAAAAATATGCCAGTAAAATTTATCTAAGCCTATGGGTGACCGTCAAATGGTTTCAAGTAAGGTATTTCAGATCTCACTATTTTTACTGCTCGTCACAAACAGTTCTGGATCTCGAGGACACTTTGGATCTTAGGACTGGAAAGTTAGCTTCCAAATATTTCTAATATACTCAGTCTAAAGTCATTCTCGGTGTTGGAATTTTCGCCCGCACGCATACTCTGAAAATGTTAAATGGCTTATTTTATCGAAAATTATTGGGAGACACACCATCTTTTCGCCCCTTATAATTGGAATGTTTTCTTCGCCAAGCAGGTGAGAGAATAACCCACACTGGGTGCTTATCATGCCCTCACCCATTGGAGGGTGACGAGTGTTTGTGGGATACTATCTTATTTATTAAAATTACGAGATTCAATCTTATTTTTTACATTATGGGATACTATCTTATTTTTTAAATTGTGGAATACAGTACTGTCTTATTTTTAAAATTAGCTCAGCCCTTAGCTGGTCTCCAAAACCAAAACAGTCGTAACGGACAAATTCCAAGAGTCAGCAAGACTTTCTTTGCAGGATTGCTGATCTAAGAAAACAAGAGACTCCATCTAATAATTTGGTAAGGATGGGTGTCAATCAGCCACAATTTAAAAACCAGGCGTCAACGTATTATGAAGGACAATGGAGTTGCGGCGGTTTAGATCTCCACTAATGAAATCACTTCCATCCGAATGCGCTGCTGAGGAAATGACTATCTCTAAAAATGTGATGAAAAGGCATATTCTGACCCTTAAAACCCACTCTAACATTTTAGTGCATGTCACTGTCAGGTCATATTCATGCGGCACCCAAACTAAATTCTCTCTGAGATAGTGACCAAGATGGGAAAGGAATTCACTTGACTGAAGTAACTAGAGATTATTCGAATACAGCTTGTCTGAATTGACCTTTTTTTTTTCCTTGTAGCAGTACAAGTGTTTCCATCGGGTTCTTTGTCGAGTTCAAGTAATGTTTTCCAGTGGCGGATCTAATGGTTTTATGACCGATTTGAATTTGATTTCCAATCAAGGACACTTTTTATTCAACTACGACACAACCGATGTTCACATTTCCCAAATTAAACTCTCAACAAAGAAAGATTTTGACGCCAAACATCAAAAGCGCAGCTCACCGGTAGCTTTCAAATGATTTGAAGGCTTTTCAGATCTTATCATTTTGACTGCCCGTTATAAACACTCTTACATGTAGGGGAGTCTTTGGATTGAAAGACCGGTACCCAGAAGTCAGCCTCTAGGCTTCTGATTGTATGCGCTTTTAAAAAGCCATTCTCAGCCGGTAATATTCGCCTAAACGCATAATCAGAAAATGTTGAATGGCTTATCGTCACTGGGAACTGTCGGTGTAACATACTATCCTTTCCCTCTTTGGAATGTTTCCTTCGTCTAGCCTATGAAAGAATCGCCCACACTAGGTGTATATCATCTCCTAAGTAAATCAATTGACACATGTCTTTGGAAAAATGAGAAAAACAGCCTCTAGCACTTTTCAAACTGAAACAGTCAAGACGAACTTATTCTGAGAATCAACTAGATTTTTTCGCTGGATTGAAAAGTCGTCCCACGCGTGCTTCTTTAAAAGAAACCATGACAAACTACATATCAATGCAAAGCTAGCGCTTATGACGTGACTTACTCTGAGAATCATGAAAAACTACATATCAATGTAAAGCTAGCGCTTATAACGTATACATTGTAAAAATAACAAAATTTTTGATAGGTTTTGTTCTGGTAAGCACGTGCAAGCCTTTAAAGACAAAACTGACGGTGTTTGGTTGACTGAATTACCAGCCCTCGCGTTACCTCGGACATCCAAACGCACTGAACTGTATCACTCAGTAGATGAAGGGCTAAAAAAAGAGTGTGAGGCTTTTCCGATATTCTTATTGGTTCCCGAGGGAATCGATCTTTAGTGAAGTTGAACAGAAAAAATTAACTCGATTTCGTTAAAGCCCTACACGCTTTTTTGCGTAACTACCTTTCCTTTTAAAACACTTCTGCCGTCGAAAGTCATCGCCAAAAAGTATTTCTTGATAACTGGAACGGCTCCCAGAAATAACCCGAGGTTCGTTTGCGCGATCTAGGTGCGAATCTCAACAAACTTATAAACCTCTCTGCGTAGGAGGAAAAATAAGTAATGATAAAAAGAAAATGAATTAAATGAGTAAAGAATAAAATGAGATAGATGGCTGACATTTTTGAGCCCTGGAAATTTTACCCTGGACCTTCGACCCCTCACGAAAATCTACACTCTTAAGAAATACACAGTTTTCACACCTCATTTTTAAAAGCGCGTGTCGATGCGGTCAGGCCGGCAACCAATGAAAAGCAACATTGAACTCTCTTGCGAGTCACAAGACAAAGATGCTATTTAAATCAGTCCCGTAGGCTGAAGGGACTCGGGGGACTCGGGCGACCCCCTCCCCCCACCCCCACTGCCTGGAAAGGTCCACTTAGTGGCCTACTCACAAATAATTTGACCGGCTTAAAACATATCTCGCAGGTACAAAAAATATTACTGAAACCTCAGTTGGGAAAACGTGACACTATTCCTGCAAATGTGACGACTGTGGAAAGGAAAGAATAGACGATAATTTTATAATAAGAAGCCTTTGAATCACCAAAGAAACGTGGCAATTCCTTTACTTGATCACATTATCATGTGAATCGACAAGCAGTTTTAGCCTTCCGCAAAATTTGCCATATCACTACTTGACCTCGTTCCAAGTGTTCTCTGTTCAAGAAATGTCAACCTCAATGCAGCGGTTAACACTTACACTGATGATCTCCCGTCCCCTGAGTTCCTCGAAATGGAACTTACTCGATGGAGAAGTCAATACTTAGCAATGGAACCCCAATTATGGCCAGCTTCACCTGCTGTGGCAATTAAAGATTGTGATGCTGCCCTCTTTCCAAATATTAGCATTCCTCTCTTAATTTCCCGCACAATTCCAGTCACATCGTGCGAATGCGAACGAAGCGCAAGCACGTTGCGACGACTGAATAACTACATGCGTGCATCGATGGGAAAAGATCGCTTGTCCCATCTTGCGCTTTTGTACATTCACTACACTACCCCCGTGGACTTGGACACTGTAGTAGACTGTTATACTGGGCTACATCCCCGTCGACTTCAACTGGAAAATCTTTTGCAACAACGTTAAGTTTAACATTAAAGGTCCGTTTTCAGCGAAAAAGAACCCACCAAGGAAAAAACCAGCCTACGGGCCTGTAAATTCACAGAAAAAGTCATCTCGCGATCTTACCGGGAAAAACGATTGGTTGAAAGGAAGTCCAAAACTGCTCTACGAAAATCAAGAGTAAGGTCTGACTTCTTCGCCTTATCAAAATCATCTGTCCTCGATTTCTCCCTTAGACTTGCAACAGAGTTACTTCTCTTTTTAATCGCTTCATGGAGACTCTTATTTCTCAATGTCTTGGGCAATTGACGAATTTAGTTCTTTTGTGTGGTGTAATACAAGTGTAAACGGAATAAGCAAATCGAGATCCCAGACAAAAGTCCGGGAAAAACCGTCAACACTCTGCTGGAGACTCTCGAATTATTACACCTCTCACTATTCGGTACCAACTACCCTAAAATAATAATCGTGACCATATTTTTTCTATGCTTACTTTTATCTTTTATGAATTAATTCATGCTTTTCTTTGCAATGCACACTCGGCCATTTAGGTTCTTAGGGTCTTTTCGCAGTCCAAAGTCCTAGTCAAGAGATAAGAAAATCTGTTTGTTTTTCTACACCTTTTGTTCTCTTTGGCGCAGTGTTACCTTTAGTTCCAGCCCATACACATGTTTTTACTTAATTCATCTTTACTTCCCCATTCCATTCATCTGATCGATACTGGGAGTGGTGTCCTTTAAATATATATTTTTTGTATTTAGAATGACTTTGCCGCCATGTTGTCACCATACGCATCTGATCATGATTTCAGTGTTCTTTGCCTTTTCTCCTACCGAGTCCAGGGTTTCCAAATGTCTGAACGATATTCCTGACAGATCTTCGAACAACCAAACACCCTGCCGATCTGAAATGCGTGCTTTGTTTCTACATAAATCCTCTCGAAACCAAAGAACATAGTTGTTTGTTCCAATTCTCCGTGGTCCCCGACATCCTAGAGTTTATTGGAGATTCTATAATGTTACTTTTTGAGGCCAGGATGGTAATGTTCCCAGAGAGAATACTTCGTTCGAAGCTGGATTGATTTTTCCGAAGTTAGGGAGAAACAGTGAAATTTGAATAAAGTATATCGTGGAAGCGAAAAAGGGCGGAGATTGTTAAAGAAAAAAATAAGAAAAAAAAAGAAGGTAAAAGGGCGAGCAATGCCATTAGAGAACTGATCGTAAAGTCACACCACGTCGGCTGGCATAGGACCAAGAGACCCAAGATGATAATGGGAACGACGTGATTCCATCGCCAACAGAGTCGGCTTTTTAATGAAAACCTACCACTTGTGTAGTGCATGTCACCTCTTTGGACAGAAGTGTATCAAATGACTTGGGAAAAACTAAAAGATATCGCCCGGTATAAATTTATAAAAAGTCTCAATAGTTCCTGGGGAGACTTTAGGTTCATACTTATGTCCCTCACAAAATTTTGATAAGAATCTAACCCATTGAGCATTAAAGCAGAAAATGATAGCTCATCTCCTTTAATTCACAGTGCAGGTGAGTTTGAAAAATCGAAGAGCACATGCAGTGGCTAGAATCAAATCATGCCAGTCAGTGCCTTATTGGACTTGTTATCTCAGCTGGAAATAGCGACGAACTTCACCTGAAAGTTATTTTCAACACCTGTGGCTTGTTCACGATGAACAAGGAGAGTTTGACTGAGGAACAGGGTGAAAAATGGTTCCAGATTCATCAGTGTTCTTTGGGTATTACTAAGGCTCTTAAGGAGTTTAAATATGCCAAATGATTGTGGTGATGGATTGAGTGGTTGTCACTTCATCAGGCACACAAGGATAAGTTCTGATTGGAACTGAAAGGCACATAATGGAGTTGAAAGCATTTAGGATGCCTGTGACTCTTGCCACCATTATGAAAATTTACTCAACTTCTAAACGCGATTCATCTTCAACGAAGAAGCACAGGAAACTCTAAGAGCGAACACTGACCAATTTGTAGCTGAGGTTAACGATGCTATTAGAGAAGCAAAGGTTCCTCCGAAGTCAAAGCGCCTGCAGCTAGTACCGAGAATTGTAACAATTCTTCACGTTTTGAACCACGCAATGACTGAACTCTAACACATCAACTCCGGCACACATTGAAAAGTTGACTTCAGAGAAGGCATCGGACTTAAACTTTGCCTCAAACCTGATGGATTCGCACTAATTGATTATTTACTTGGTACAGTTTGGATTATTTTTGCCGCGGGGTGGAACACGGAAAACGTTTAGCTGAATTTCTCCGAAGGTATTCCGGTTCCTTTACTGAAACTAATCACTTAGTTGGTTATGATATCCTAGTTGCTATAGATGGATAACTTTCTGCGGGCCGGCCTCTATTTTTCATAGGGGCAATTTAAAAGAAGAGCATATTTTGCATATTTCGGCGATGCTTTTTACATCTAGTTTTCTCAACTACAAAAGCTTCAGACGAGTGGAAAGTAAATGGCTTTGAAGGAATTTTATCTTATTAGCAATATCCCGAAGAGAGTTATCGCTACTCATGGCGTTCTTCCTTTGAAAGAAAATGATCCACTCTCGTAGTGCACTACTCGACCAAACAACATACATATACCTCAAATCGGGCGTATATCATCCAGTTATACACCCGATTGCCGTCGGCTTCTTTCAAGGAAATCTAAGCAATCCCGAATCCTGACGATACATTGCTTTAGTCTGCTATGTCATTTCTAACATGTAAGAATCAGTTTATTTACATGAAAATATCTCAACACCGATCATTTGCTATTAAACATGTAAGTTATAGCTATGACGTGACGCTGTATTTCTCCATAAAGTTTTCATTGGTCGCTCCAAAGAATACGAGAACCGGGAATTTTTCGATATTTCTGCAGACTTATGTGCATTCCAAAGCAGAAGAAGAAAAACTCAGAAACCACGAATATTTAACGAACAATCAATGGGGGATGGGCGAGGATCTCATGCGAGTAATCGGCTAATCACCAGTGTCTCAGTGTCTCATCTTTCAAACCGGCAGTCTAAATCCCACAGGGATCAATGAACGCTTTTCATTCCACTAATTTATTCATGTTTTTCTCGTTGCCATGCACCCACCAATAACGTAGCTCCATTTTCTGCCTTTAAAAGCACACACAACCCACAATTCTTCTATTCGCTCCGACGAAGGGCTAACGCTCGAAACGTTAGCTTCTGTAATCATTACGGTGGCCAATTTACCATTTCAACTTTGTTGATATATCCAAATTATTTCGTTACTCCCACCGACGCAGCCCCAAACAGTTTCTTTCGAAACTATCAGCCTTTGATCACCAGTGTTCTCGCCGGTGGGGAGTAATGCGAATATAATTCGCAACTTGGCAACGGTATTACCACATGCAAAAACCCAGTTCAAATAATGGCTTTGAAAGACTGGCATGAAAACTATCACATAGTCAAGATTTTAAACAACTCAGTATCCACATGCTACAGCAAATGGAACAGAGATTTTAGCACAATCATTTTGCATTTTTTTATTGAATCTTTACGAAAATTATTTCTGTTTTGAGCCTTCAGATTTCTTGTTCTTGATAATTAAAGATTTGCTTAGGGCTTACAAACTTTACCTCAAAAGGTTTTTGGTGCCGCGCGCAACGAGGCATACAGATTTAAAATAATTTATGCTGCCACTGAGGAATCAACAGGCACAGTCCTCTCACATACTCTCAGCCATGGAAAATTAATGATTGGTAAAGAATTAATCAATTGCATAGTCCAAGAGCTATCTTGGTTGCCATGATTCTTTTTTATTATTTGTAACTTCTAATATTCTTTCATTTGCAGTGGCAGATCCAGACCTTGAGCAGAGAGGGGGAGAGGAGGTTGTTTTTTGTTTGTGTATGTTGTAGGTCAATTTGTTCTTTAGGTAAATTTGTTTCAAACTAGGTTAATTTGATCTCAACCTAGGTCAGTTGCTGATGTCTGTCTGTCTGTTTTTTTTTTGGCTGTGTTGAGATGTCTGGAACCTGAAATTATACTAAAAAAACTATTTGCCTCAGGTTCCAGACATCTCAACACAGCCAAAAGAGAAAAAAACAGACAGACAGACATCAGCAACTGACCTAGGTTGAAATCAAATTACCCTAGTTTGAAACAAATTTACCTAAAGAACAAATCGACCTACAACATGTACACCTGCCAGCTTTTCTTCCTTCTGCGATTTTTATCTTTACCCAAAATAACGTGGAGGGTAGGGGGGCCCAGGCGCCCAGGCCTCTCCCCTAGACCCGCCATTCCTAAGAACAATTCTCAAGAAGTGTTTCATAACTTAGGCTTTTAGTGAAAGTGCCAGGGTATAGCAATCAATATCAAATGACAAAATTCTTATTATAATTAACAAAAATCATCGACAAGAGTGCAGTGTTAACTTATTTACTCCCCAGTAGTTGACATGTGACTCCTCCATACAATTTCAAACTGTTCACAAAAGCTCACAAGTAATGAAGATGCCACAAAGGAGAATTCCCAGCAGGAATACTGATATGCCCTCAAAAATAATGAATAAAAAAAGTGGTGAAGCGGTGATGTAACAGTGTACATCATCAGTAGGTTGTTAATGTGTTGACTAGCTATAGAGGGTTCTGTTGTAACTAGATATCGACATGAAAGAAAGTACAGTATCACAATGAACTCCTCAGAAAAGCACTCTAAAGGTGTATGTGCTATTCCATTTAAAATGTAGGTGTATGAATCCTGTCGAGAGAGGTTCTCTTGACTCTGTACATGCGCATGGTTGCCAACAGTTTTTTTCCTAGGTGATGTATAGTGAAACCTCTCTAAACCGGATCCTCATTAAACCGGAATCCTCTCTATACCGGACATTTTTTTCGGCCCCAAAATCCCTGTCATACATTTTCTCTATTTTTAACTTCAATAAACCGGAACCACTCACTTCCGGAAACCGGACGCTTTATTCAGTCCGTAATCACATTCTCACAAAGAAATTGACCTCGTCAAACCAGACGTGAAAGTTTTAAGCTTGCCGCCAAGATCAAATCACGCGTTTTTAAACGTGATCAAGGTTAAAATCGTAATAATGCAGCTGTGAAATCCCAATCAGAAGTGAGAAAAGCGCGTCGGCTAATTACTCATTGTTCTATCGGTACTGAAGCAAAAAATCTAAAGTCAACAATCGTGCTGCTGCTATGGGGTCAGGTTAAGAGACTGTCATGTAGCGGGTGAAATCACTCAACAATCTCTACAAACGAAGTAGCAAACAACACTATGTCTCAGAGACCAGCGAAACGCCAAAGAATGGAATTATCGTCAAAGAAAAGAGTTAAGTTGATTAAATGCGCGGAATCAGTGCCTAACCCAACACTGAAGGCTCTAAGCAGTAAATCTGGGATCGGTAAATCAACTGTAACACTGAGTTTTTTTGTAGATTGAATAAAATGACGTTGAAAAGCTTCCTTGTGATCTATGTTGCAAGTTCCTTTACTGATGTGCTTTATTAGTGTTCGTGTACCATATACTGGTACTTACAGTCAGACAGTACATTTTGCTGCATAAAATTGCCTTATGGGTAAAACCTCAGTACATCGGACACCCCTCTAAACCGGATATTTCCTTCGGTCCCAAGGGCGTGCGGTTTTGAGGGGTTCCACTGTACTTATTGACTGAATTCACAGATAAATTGCATTGCTAAGTTAACATAAAGAAATGTTGATATGATTGATGTTGGCGGTTGAAATTGAATTCACTTCTAGTCTTAAAATAGTAAAACAACTTTCAGAGAAGTCCAAGTCTTCACATAGTTAGACCATGGACGGGAATCGAGATGACAGGCTGATAGACGTAACAGTAGGGTGCACCTCAAGCTGACGGGTATGATTAAAATAATAATGTCAATTGACGATTATATTCAATAAAACATAAACTGTTATGACGAGTTTTCTAACCAAGTAAACCAGACGAATAACCGAGTCAATGATTAATGCACGCGAAACCAATTTCATTTCCCACAACATAGGAGGCAATTAATATACTAATTAAATTGAAAAAGATTGAAATAACCAAACTGCGGTACTCGTAATGTAACAACATGCCGAGGAATTGGAAGTGATGAAACTTTACAATATTTCAATTCATAGTTTTGCACGCACTGTCTTTTTTTTTTCTTTTTTTTATCAAGCCGTTTATTTGCTTTGAAGCGTTTCCTTGGGTGAGCAATTTGACAAGATTTTCATGTCGTAACTAATCTCTGATAAGGACTGCTCCTGGAGACTGAACATTGGGCTAAAATCCTAAGATAAGATGATAAAAAGTCTTGATTCACTTTTACTTCGTTTGGTCGTTTGACGCTGGGGTGGTGGTGTTTGTGAGGAGGGGTGGGGATGGGGGCATGGGGGGAAGGGATATAGAACTAGGGCATGTGTACATGGAGGTGGGGGACTCCAGGTAGGTGAGGTTACCCACATAGGTGGAGTACCGCGCCTGTCCATATAATTTCTTAATTTACCTTGGTGACATTTACATAGCAGGCCGGTTGCCCGGTCCGCCAGGTAGGGTTACCCTGTAAGGCGAGGTGATAATCTGCCATGTAAACTTCTCAAGGTGGAGTAGCCCGCCTAGCCCGGGTCGCGTTCATACAGAGCTAAAATGCTAAAACCCAACTTTTACTTTTCAAATAAAAATAATAATAATAATGATAATAATAATAATAATAATAATAATAATAATAATAATTATTATTATTATTATTATAAAAACGAATATTTAAACAGGATAAATCCATCAGTACAAAATGATAATGTTATCAAAGGAGTCCTGTAAATACAGAAAAAGTCAACAACAACAAAAAAGGAAAAGATGTAAAACGCACTAATGGAAAGTACAGCGGTAAAAAGTGGCACTATAAAAACTACAAATAAAAATGTTCGTTAACTT
Source organism: Stylophora pistillata (assembly GCF_964205215.1). Lineage (NCBI taxonomy): Eukaryota > Metazoa > Cnidaria > Anthozoa > Scleractinia > Pocilloporidae > Stylophora > Stylophora pistillata. The sequence goes on along the minus strand of NC_142519.1, from coordinate 41,254,134 downwards.
TTTGTCTAGATAAGACTCTGGAGTTCAGTTGCCGGATATCTAACGGTAAACTATTGTAAATAAGAGTACCTAAAAAAAAAGCTTTCTCGACCAAACTCCAGTTAAGTGTCATTTTCGGAATTCCAACTGATAAAAAACTGTTCCCCATGTTATAATTGTGGTTTGTCCTCGTAAAATAGTTTTTAAAATACATACATACATTACCAAGTAAGCAATCAAAAACATACAGACAGACTTCCTGTTTCAAATCACTGTCAGTTGATGGAATACGAATGTACATATTTTCCAGTCCTAAAGTTCTGCTGTTCAGGCTTCGACGTTCGATGTTACAATTTGCCGCTTGTGCGTATTTGAGTAGCTAAGAGTGGCTAAATTACAGTAAGTAAAAGCGGGCATGATCATGGCCCTCTAAATACTTTAAGCTGCAGCACAGCTGATGGAAGAACGATTTTTCCGCAGTAGATTTACTCTTCCAACCGCTTTCTTGCAAGTTTTGCTGAAGTGCGTTTCAAAATTTACTGAAGGATCTAAATGAACATCAAAATATCTGTAACTTGTTGTGCTATTTATCTGTAGCTCATTGATCATCAGGTTTCGCTGTCTCCACTGTAGACGATTTAAACTTTTCGCAGTTCCGAAAGTCATGGACTCTGTCTTTCCCTTGTTGAGACTAACAATCAGTTCATTCTTGTGGTACACGTTAATTCTAGATGACTGAAGAGGCTTATTTGCATCGTTAAAATGGATAATGAACAACATTAGACCAAGGATGGCCCTTGTGTAACGCCGGTTAAAACGGGGTTGGGTTCTGAAAGAACGCCATTGCATTGAACGGTTTGCCTTCCAAAAAATAAATAGTCCGTAAACCATTTGAGCTCAGTGTCACAAATGTCATAAAAGGGAAGTTTGCAGAGAACACCAGAGTGGTTAATGGTGTCAGATGCTTTGAACAGGCCTAGGTCTGTAAAAATTGCCCCTGACCATGACATCTTGCCATTGTCAGCTTCTTTCCTTACTAGGTCTGTAAAGTATATAATAGGCAGCTCAGTAGAGCGTTTGCAACGGAAGCCAAACTGATAATCTGAAAGATGGTTATTACTTTGAAGATGGAGCATCAGTTGTTTGTATACCACTTTCCCCAAGATCTTCGACGGGATGGGAAGAATCGATATTAGTTGATAATTATCAATCTCTGTTGACGAGCCAGATTTAAAGAGTGGTAAAACTTTGGCCTCTTTCCACTTCGTAGGAACAATTCCAGACTCAAGAAATAAGTTGATAATCATGAAAGTTGGCGGTTAAGTTTACAATGAAAGTTAGCGGTTTTCCTATCACAAGGGCAGTATCTTTCAGCAAACCAGGAGGAAAATTATCAAGGCCCGTGGATTTTCTCCTTTTCAGACTTTTTAGTTCTCTGTAAATTTCTGATTTATTAACTGCTGAGAACACAAGCTTTGTATTCGCTGTTTGAAGGTGATTCTGTTGTGCAGGATGACCCCGAATAAAGTCGCGAAGTAAGACGGAACTTTTCTCAAGAAATCCGGCCACATTTGTGAAAATAACTGCAGAAAGTGTAAGCAATGAGTTTCTCACCTGTCGTTTTCACTCCATTCACAAGGACTGCTGATCCTGTCTCTGATTGTGATTTCGTGGGATACAGTTTTATAGTCGCAGACCAGAACTTTTCTGGTGAATCCGAATTGCGGTTTAAAAGGTCGCGATGGTATATACTCTTGAAGGTCTTGATTAAACCAAACATTCTGTTGCGTTGTCGCTTATAAGAGGACCTGTCGACATCACGATATCTTCTGCGAGCTTTCCTGAGAAAATTTATTTTCCCTCAAAGTTATTTCTCTCTCAGCAAGGTTAGCCATGAACGCAACCTTCGTTCAACTCTTTTTTGCTATGAGAGGCGCATGTTTGTCGATGCATTCTTTAAGAATGTTCTTAAAAAAGGGACCAAGTAGGAGAAAACATTCTGAAAGTCTGGATCTTAAATCATCACAGAATAGCTGAGGGTTATGGTTTGAATAATTTCGAAATGTAATAACCCTGGGTTTAAATTTAGCATTATAGACTTTGCGTGCACAACCGATCAGTTCGTGATCGCTTAAACCAGCTAGGATTGTTTTCGTAAAGTAGATGTTATGTGGCTCATTGCTACAGAGAACGTCAATTAACGTCTGAGATTTTTGTGCAATCCTCGTGGGAGTCACGGTAATAAGCTGCCTCAGACCAAAAGATGCCAGAAATGATTTCAGTTCTTTGTGATCCGAATCCACCAGATAATTGCAATTGATGTTACCTGTTAGTAAGCATTCTTTGTTCTCCGAAGACAAAGATGATAGAATTGATTCAAATTTGCAATTAAAATGCGGGATGAGATGTTTTGCCGATTCTGGAGGGCGATAGATAAACCCAATAAGAAAGCTTTTGCTTTTGGGGAGTAAAATCTCAAGTCATATACACTCAATGTCTTCTTGCTCAAGATCCATCTTCTGTAAAAGGGCACAGAGGATGAGATATAAGCCCCCACACCTCCACCTTGAACCGATGCCCTAGATTTACCAAAAAAAGTGAAACCATCAATCTGTGCCTGAGCCTCATCATCAGTGGAAAAGTGCGTTTCGCTAACAGAAAAATGCCAATGTTTTGAAAGCATCCAATATATGAGATATTCTCGGTTTCTTTCCCAGCAAGCCTCTAATACTTTTAAGCAGTAGTTTTTGGCCTTTTTTTGACAGCAATTCCCTTAGTTCGGGAATGGCATAGTGTTCAGAATGCTCAAAGTCTTTCGTGGTTTGTGATTGTTCTTTTCTGCTTTCTTGGTCTGTTCCGTTGCGGCGAGCACAAAAATAACAGGATATCTCATCAGCAGAGCCTAAACATCTAAGGTTCAAATGTTTAAGGCATAATGGGCGTGATATTCGGCTTTGATTATTTCTTACAGATTTAATGCAAGAGCCACATCCTGTAGCGGGACCAGAACAGGTCTCAATATCACCGCACAGCAATAGCAGTATTTGACAGAGTGATTCCCTCGTTTACGAGTTCGAATTTAATTTCTTTGGCGAAAAGCCCAAAGGGAAGAACAAGTGAAAGTTTCGCGTGTGTCACTTATTTCTTGTCCTTGATATAGCAAACTGAGGCTATGGAATGCCTGCCTCTTGATCTAGAAAGTTGCAAAGGAGGCGAGAGCAACGTAGTACAACAGAACGCGGAGCGACGCCATTTTTGCTTATGAACTCGTCGCATTTTTGCTTTGAACTCTAAAGAGCGCATCTTATGTTTTGCCAAAGGGAGACGTCGTACCGTCAGGAACGGTTAACGCATCAAGCTATTTCCAAAAATCTTATGGGGAAATAAATTACGTTTGATAAGACGGAGTATAACAGAAACAAGAGGGATATGAAAGCAAGCCCGAAACGGGCAGAAATCGACAAAAACCACACAGGTATGTATGCCAAGCTTTAATTGGCAAGATCAAAAAATGAAAATATACAGACATGAAGAAATAAAGCCCAGAAGGGATGAGTACGAACGGGAAACTCAAACCCATGCAGGGTGCCTACCCTATGGTAGACAAATAGAACTGGGCCAAGTAGGCTGCCCTGAGGACTACCAATGTAAATGAGGCCCATTCCGAGGCAACATCATCCAAAATAACCCTTAATTTGAGATCTTCCACTTATGTTTTCTGAAAACCAGGCAAGCGTGCTGCCTTCCACGCCATGTTGTTTGAGCTTTTGAAGCAAAACTGAGCGATCGACGGAATCGAAAGCTTTGGCAAAGTCCAGGTTGATAACATCTGTTTGAATATTTTTGTCCAGGTTATGACCAATGTTGTTAAGAGCAGATAACAGCTGTGTGACATTGGAGCGATTTCGCAAAAAGCCGTGCAGGAGAGAACTGATGAATTGTTTAGTATGATCGTAGAGTTAAACGCAGACACAGCGTTCCAGGACTTTCCTTAGAGTACATAGCAAGGAAATAGGTCCATGATTTTCAGCCGGTTCCATAGAGTCCTTTTTTATGTACCGGTGTCACGTTAGCTTTTCTCCACTCAGACGGTATGCGAGTAGTTCGGAAGGAGAGATTAAAAAGTGCACAAAGACTAGGTAAGATTTGATTCCTGTATTCTTTTAAAAGGCGTACAGGATGTTGTCAGGGCCGCACGATTTAGAGGTATCCAAAGTGGCTAAAAAATTCGCAATATATCGTTGTTTACAAGGGGACTCGGAATAGTAAAGACAGATGAAAAATAAGAATTGAAAAGATCCACGTTTTTAGCTGGGGTTGTAGCCACTATGTCGGTGTAGGTTATCACCGAATTTGATTTTGTACGGTTGTGCAGGACGGCTTTATGATAACTCCAAAATAATTTTGGACTCTCTGAACATGTGCCTTCAATTTTCTCCAAATATAGGCGATGTTTTCTTCTAACCAGTTACTTCACTGTTGACTGAAGGAGTGCAGTTTCATTTAGTTATCGTCTAACTTATATAGGCGATAATTTTTCAGAGCCCCATGTTTCTTACGAATGTGATAGGCAACTTTACTGTCTATCCAGGGAGGCGGGTTAGTATCTTTTACTGACTTAGACTAGGTTTCCACTAGAGGAAATTGTTCCGGATTCGTGATGAATCCAAAACGTTTTAGTAACGGATTCATTCTGCCGTTTACACGAAAGTGGACGAATCCGAAATAAAAACTTTCCGGTTTGGTCGTGTCTCCGGAGATTTTGAATCCGGAATTCAAAGTGGGAAATTTGAATCCGATAACTTTTGAATCCGGAAAGTTTTGTCGTGTAACCGCTATTTTTCTCGAATCCGGATATTATTTCCACCTGCGATCTTTTGAGTTTGCGGTGAAACTAAAATTGATCTAGTGCTAACATTGCTGGCGGTCTCCGGTTGCCTAATCTTGTTGCAGGTTCAGGCGATAAAATGTTATCATGTGTACCGCAGTATTTCTGAAGAAACGCAAATTATTATTGCAAGGAAGTTTAACGTCAGCCACACTTAATCGCCGACGACGTAGACTGCTTGGCATCTGTCCAACTCAAATTTGCCTCCGTGGCATCTGGATCTACTCTAGCCTTTTTTTGGGGAGATATTTTCACTTTGTCGATCGAACGACGAAACAACGCTGGGCTTGGTAACCATTCCATCTCGAATGTTCCCGGAGTTGTCGTTGTGTGTAAACGGTCAGGCATCCGAAGATCCTTTCCGTGTAAACACCTACGAATCCGAATACTCCAAAATTGATGAATCCGGAAACATTTACGAATCCGGAAAACTCTCCTCTAGTGTAAACCTAGTCTTAGTGGGTATACATTGATCTACAGGTGACAAAAACAAATCCTTCCATAAAGCCCAGCTCTCGTCAATATCTTCAGAGAGTGCAATTTGCAAAGGGGAGTGAGTAAGCTTTATATATTTACGTGTTAAATGTTTACATTTCGGAATATTTAGCGTTGTAAATCGACCATATTTCGTTTTCCACACTATACCTTATGATGGGTTTAAATTGTCAATGCTTCCTCGCGTAACCTAACACCGCGTAAAAGGACGCGTGACGCTTTCATGAATAAATATATACGTGTCCGATAGTTTCTCGAAGAGTGAGCCTAGGACGTCTATGCTTAAACTGCTTAGGTGCAAACGTGACAACAACCTCGAGAAAATTCACCCAGCACCCAGGGCTGTAAGGTTGCATGTAAACGCGGGGTATTCTTCGGCCATGGCTAGGCGGAATAACTCACCTGTGATCCCCACCTTTATGTAAACAGGCCCTTATATGGCCTTTTTTAAACACTTTAATTTTCGAGTACACAAGTCTAGAATAGACAGAGCAAGAAGACCTCGTTAGCATTGAATGTTTATCTTACCAGGTTGGCGAGGTAAATAGATAAAAATAGCCTCCTTTTAGCAAGAAAATATACCCAGATATTTGTCCGCAAAGATTATCTGTTCCAACATGCGAACAGTTTTTCACAAAGCCGGTGAAGCTAGGGGAAAATTGTGAGCCTCGAATAATAGATATTATCCTAGGACAAATACACGAGAAATTGTTCGCAAACATTTTTTGCGACGCGCGGGAAAAGATCTTTACGAACAGCATACCGTTTAGTGCGTGGAATGCTTACTTTTCAATGCTCTCTGGTATATTGTTATGAACACTGGAATTACTATTCAGTGTTAAAGGAAGTTTACATGCGTCACCGCTTCTTAATCGATTTCCGGCTGTAGCCAATCATATCTGTGCGTAGTGAGCACAGGTTAAATCCATTGGCTTTGTCTGTAGTCCCCACTTTACGTGCGCCTCACTCCCAGAGTTGTGTGCAGCGCTCAAATGTCAATTGTTTGGAGATTTTTCTTTTGACTAGCGCGACAGGGGTCATCCTCGGCGTAAAAACCTGACGAGGTTTTCTTTGTTTCATGAGGTATTGTTTTGCTGTACGCTATTGTTTATAATGTTTTGTTGTCTTTGTTTGACGTCACTCGTGAGCTTCACAGGTTTTTACACCGAGGATGAGCCCGCGACAGACTTCATTAATAAGGAAGGAATACTTGTAGTCTAAGATTTGGAGTAGCCTGAACACATTTGAGTTGGACAGAAGATGTCGATATGATTATAGTGATCAGAGCTAAATGTATCGAATAGGGCCAGCCATCACCTTTTCCACAAAAAAAAATGACTGAGAACGACATCCATCGAGAAAATTGATGAAAAGTTGCTGGTGAAGGAGATTATCATTTTTCATTTCTTGATTTTGTTTCGAACTTCATGGTCTATTTTCTTGTAGATGAGAGAATAAACTTCGTCTGAGGACTCCGATTACAATGATTATCACATTTTACTAACGTGGAAGTTAAAGAGGTTTTTAGCTTTTTGAAGGCTAAGCTAGTAGCATCTGTTAATTTTAATTTAAAGAGTCCGCCGTAATTACACGATGTGATTTCGTCAGAGAGTAGAAACCGTTAATCAAAACATGAAACTCGAGTGAATCCATAAATGCCACCACTTTCTATGTGCGATTGCCGCTAGATCGATTATGGTTGCAAGCTTCGTCGATGGTTTCCGCCACGTCTCTCCTCTTTTACAGACTAGCGCTTCGTTTCTGTTTCGCCGTTATACTATTAGAATTATTTCTCTTAGACCTCACGTTCTCCACTGGAATTTTCTATTTGACCCAAAGGACTGTTTTACTCTAGACCCTTTGGGGGTCAGAAGCTTTTGCCTCACTGATTAGCAGCATGACTGAGTTGATATCCTTGTTGATAAGGTGTTAAAAGCATTGAAAACATTGGGAGCCGAAAATTCACTCTTTAATTCTGCTTGGATTCCCCTACGTCGATTTCATTGGGTATGTACCTTTGAATGATTTTTAAGAAACCTGCCTCAATGTTAACTGTTTACGAACGCGCCAAAGTGTGTCAAACTATTTTGACATTCTAAGCACTTCCCCTTTTATTCTTATGCGCTGAAGATGGGCAAATATTCAATTCGCTGACGTAAAAATATATTTTCTTCGGCAACCGGACTATCAAAATAGCCTCATATGGTTTTTCTGTCCATCAACTGCTGAATGAATCTTGCACTTTCTTTGGATATCCGTTAACAGGTAGGCGATTCAGTTTTGCATTTAAGGGACAGCACCCGACAAGGTAATTCCTCAGAAAAAAAAGTTATTGAATAAATTTTTTTTAACTTTTCTTAAATGTTCCCAACGAATGTCTGTTTTGAAGTATACAACATAAAAGAGATTGGCCACCGTACTTGTTTAAGATATATGATGGGCCAATATTACTCCATTTATGTTTCTACTGGCACTAATCACGTGCGCCATTTCATCGGTCTACGTACAATACATTTTGCAGTAGCTAGAAGCAAAGGTCTCTAAAGTAACACTTAAAAAAAAATTTAATAAGTGTAATTCTCAAACGAATGAAACAATTTGATATACGTTATGTGGAAAAATCACGAAATTTGAAACGACTTCAGCTCAAAACGTTCCTCGAGTCGTCATTCTCAAAGTCATAGTTTGCAACATCGAGTAACGGGCTTTGTGCACGTTTTTAGCTATATCTTTTCCTCCATTCCATGAATTTTCTTTTTTAATTTCGCCAATTTAAAGGAGATAGTTTGAACACTTGAGTTATACGATAAAAAAGATAGGCCACAGTGCTAGTTCAATTATGAGCTTAAGACCACTGCACTTCTTTTGCTGGTTCACTCGTTGAAAAACAATACCATGTTCCCGGAATGCGCGCACTAATTTGCCTTCTTACGTGATTTTTATGCGCAGTACAGGATGCGAAACGCGATAATGGAGAATCACCTCAAACTAAATATTTGAAAAGTTTATTTCTTTGGATTTAAAATTTTATCAGCTTCATCATTTACTTTTTAAGCGTTTTGTTGAAAGCGATGCATAAGGGAAAGATTTTCCGGAACACACTCCTCAAAGTCAGAACCTTGCAGACCTAATGTTTTTGGTATATTCAGAGAGTGCGAACGAAATTAGCGCCGCGGGAGATTATCGAACCCAATTACTCGCTCAATCCCAATTTCTCGCTCGAGAAAATGAACAGATACAAAAAAAAAGGACTGTAAAAAGACCATAATTATACTGTAACCAGGTTATAATGTGAGCTTTCAGTTCTACGAACTGATATTCATACAAGCCATTAATCTCGCTCTCTCCGTTTCAGGACGTCGCTTGTGGTAGCTTCAAGTCAAGTTGTTGCTGGCTTCTGTGCGGTAATTCTTAGTTTTCCCACTTATTCGGTAATCACGAAGTTGACACGAAATCCGCAATGATTTGTGGAAAACCTTAGGATGAGTTATTGCTTTTCTCCGATAGGTATTGGCCGTGTCTTGTATCGCTTTAAACTGATCGAGGTTTTTCTTCCCTTTTTGTTCCCTCAATGCCATTCATATAAAGCTAAGCTAAACGGCTCTAAACCAGCCATGAATACTCAAACACTGCAAAGGAACAATTACTTAAGCGAGGTAAGTTTGTTTTTATTCAAAGCTAGTTCAGATTCTTAGGTTGAGATTGCGACTGTTCATTCCCATACAAATCCTTATATTTAGTCCAGTACCCAACCTAAACATATTTGCATATTTAAAGAAGGCTCATTATGCTAGCTTGTACCATCTGAGGCCTACCAGTGTAAAGATTCCTCGAGTCTTAGAACTGGTCGTTGTAAGCTTCTGAAATAGGGCTCCAAAAGACTTTCAAACTGCTAGACGGTTAAAACTGAGCTGCTTTAAGGACGGTTAGCAGTGAAAATTAATCATTTCTGACCGTTCAAAGTTCAATTTTAGGCCGTTTAATAGCTGACGGTTGAACCCCATTGAGACTATCTTGCGACTGTGCAGTTCAAAGTGTACTAACCAAATGGTCTTATTGTCAAGTACTATCTTAATATTACAAGTGTTGTCGTCGTCATCATTTTCCCAACACTAACTCATAACTGATGAAGGCAATTGAGGCAATGTCATTAGCGCTAAGTAATGGCACACTGCACTTTTCAGAGGGGGAAGGGGGAGGGTTGCAAACAGAACCCCTCGCTTATCGCTATCAAAAGTTGTGAGAAAGGAATAAGATCTAGGCTATCAGCATCTTAGTCGTTGATGACATTAAAGGATAAAAATATTTGTATCCAAAATCACCTCAGACATCTTATATGTGTGGGTAAAATAATGCTCGTGGACTGTGATAAAATCTTAAACCTGTTTTTTTTTTTTTTGTACTAAATACTCTCACTTTAGACGACTTTAAATGCCAAGGTTAAAGTAGGATTAACAATTGGTTCATGCTTTAGCGTGCACTATCGAGTTATGGAGCACGCAGGAAGTTTAGAGATCACGAAAGAAGCGTAAGAGTTGCCCGAGGCGATAGCCGAGGGCAACTCTAGCTTCTTGAGTGCTCTCCAAACATCCCACGTGCTCCATAACTCGATAGTGCACAGCTGAAAGCATGAACCAATTGTTTTAGAACATAGCCGGTGGAATTGTGCATCAAATCCGACGCGAAAAACGGACAACAATATCTGTTGAAGCGAATCGTGACGGCGCTGATGCCGAGTATCTTTTTCCTTTGTTTTTCTCTTTTTCTGCCTCATTTAAGAACTCTAGCCCAAGGGAAAAGGTCCAAACATTGTCTTCGTTTTCGGACTAGTAGGCCGAGTTTCTGTTTGTAACCATTATTGTCGCGAAATATATTATTTTTCCCCGCGCTAACAATGGCCGCTCGCGCGAAAAAAAATTTCTGGCGAAGTCGGATTTGCTGACGCTATCAGCGTGCACTATCGAAATTTTGAGCACGCTTGCGTTTAATGAATTTGATTGCGCGACTCTGCTAGCTGTGTTCTAAAAACTCTTAGTCGAATATGAGCCTCTTTGCTTCAGTAATTGTACCCAAAAAACTCTCTGATAACTTCTCACTTTTCTAGCTTTTATTCTCTGGATTTCTTCCGTTTCATCAAATTGCTTCTTAAGTGGCCATATGCTTTTGCTATTTTTCTTTTAAGTCAGGTGAGACACAGTCCGTATTGAAATAATGACATTTAAAAAGATGGGGCTCCGTAATCGTCCGCCAAATTGTAGGCATCATTTTGTTAAAAAATGCGTCCTGCCCATGCGTGAAAAATGATGAGCAATAAAGATGTAGAATGAAATGCAAGGGAATCAGTCTTTGTTTCACGAGCATTCAACAACTTTTGCAAAAACCTTTAAAATCTCTATATGTCTCGCATCATTGTGAATAATCGTTAAAGTAAGCTGCAACCTTCATGCAATTTTTTTGCATCATCCATATCCTCCTCTAAGTACGCTTGAATTACATTAGATTCCTCCACTGGACGCTAACTATCAGAAACGCTTTTCTCAGGTCTCCTTTTTCCCTTTTAGATATGTCTTTTTTATCTCTTTGCATTCTACTAACTGGTGATTTGTCTTTGTCGGTCTAAGTTGTTAGCAATTCTGAATCTTTCATTTTCGCCGCTTTGATTGGTTTCCTCGCCATTCAATGAATGATAGCAGAAATTACAAAAAAAAGCGATAGCCGAATTTTAGAGGTGTTTACTGGGACGATAAGAGGACAAGCCTATTGTAGTATGTTACTTTATAGTTATCCATTTGTATAAGTGATCTGAGTTGCCAATTAATTCGATTAAGTCTTATGCTTGTTTGAAATAATTTATGGAGAATGTAATCTAAATTGTAACTCATTTTATTCATGATCACTGTATCTAAGCTTATATATTATTTTATTTCTAGAAATACAAAGGAAGAGCCCTACTCACAGTTTCATTTCGAAAACATCTTTAAGGCCTGCAAAAGCATCCTCTGCTATTTCTTCTAATTGATTGTGGGAGAAATCCCTAAAACATGAAATCATCAAAACAAAGCGGTGGCTTAGAACTATTTGGTAATACCGGGCGGAATTTTTTTTCTTTATTTTTCATTACCGATGCCATTTTGCCACATTAAGATCGACGAAGCACGAAAAAATATGCGACGGTATTTCATTGAAGACGTAGGGAAAATACGGACGGACTAAGCGGGGCACCAAACAACCAACAAAACAAAATTTGACTATTTTTCTTAATTTTTTAGGCCTCCCCTTTCTTTAAAACGGCTCAAAACAATTTAAAGGATTTACAGATTTAAAATACTTTAAGTCCCTAGAGTGACAAGGACGGAATTTCTCATTAGAATGTGAATACAATATCAAGGAGACAAGTGTTGAGAATAAAGGAAATATTCATTAGGGGTTTATTAGTTGATGGAATACCAAATCCTCCAGACTGACGTCATAACAACTGTATCGAAGACAGTAAGGAGAATTATTAATGAGATCTTGGCAGTGAAAGCGTCAAGAAAGGAACTTTTAAATGTATCAAAATTTTTTTATTGGTCATGAATAACACTTAATTAATGTAGTTAGTGCTGTTTTTTGTCTTTCGTGCACGCTGTACGCGATCGATGCGATACTCGGATAAAGTCGCTTCCTATTTAAGCTAAAATAAACTTTTGGATCTTTTCAAAACTTATCCGGTGGTCATATGATAAAAAGGTTACTGACTGAGTTGGGTCGGGCCAGATGGGAAAGTATTTGGCTCTTGCTAAAGACGCACGGACTTGGCTGCGCTCGGTCCATACGTCAAGACCTCGAGTCAAATGTTTTTCCGTCCAGCCTTTCTACTCAGTCGATGAGTACATATTATATTCTTAGCTTAGTTTTGAAAAACATTATCAATAAGTGTTTTATTTTTCATGCGAGGCGACTTTAACCAATTGAGCTAATCGCCTCCCGGCTAGCTCAATTGGTTAGAGCGCCGGATTGTGTTGTGCGGGAAGTCGAGGGTTCGAGCCCCAGCCGGACCAATACTCGTTGTCTTAAAATAAGTGAGGAGAATTTGCTACCTTTCTATAATCAAGAAAATATTCTAGTCTTCTCGGATAAGGATAAATAAACCGTAGGCCCCGTCTCCGGCAGGGTTAGGGGTAGGAAACGCTAATTTCCCACGCACGAGATTACTGTATCGTGGATGTCCTCTCCTTGGGTAGGACGCGTGGGAAGGGGCCCTGAAAAGCCCTCGTGGGGAGTGGTCAACTAACCTAACCTATGTCATGTACTGTAGGATATTACGCATTCTTACTTTAAACCCAAAGAACCTGATGCTTCTCTATTTTCTAACCGAGTAGTTAAAAACGTCAACTTTACGAAAGTTGGCATTATATATTTTGGTATTATCTGATTGAGATAGGCTACTTCCAAACAATAGTCCGTAACGCTTTTGTATATTCCCAAACATTTAGTCACGAAAGTCAGCAAAACAAATGAAATCGTTAGGAAGGAACCAAAGTTTCTAATGGTATAAGTATAAATGATGGCTGGTTAGATCATCTCGGAACCAAATTAGCAACCCTGACGACCACAAATGATTGAGAGAACCTTCCACACTGCTCATCCAGTCATGAACGGAGTAAAATGAAAAATTCAGGAGGAGTTGATGGTGTAACTTTTTACACCATCAACCAAAGTTCGTATATCTACCGCACAATGGAAATAGTGCATTTTGGGAGTGCTAATTGGGTAATTAGGAGGTGAATAGCAAGTACTATGCACCTTCACTTTGGTGAATAATTATTATGTATCAAGCTTATGATCATAATTTCATTTCCTTTACAAGACCTTTCAAGTTTCGATGTAGCATGCGTAGCTGAACTGAGTTTATGAGAAAAAAGTGACGGAGCCGGGAGAAGGATGCTGATGACAAAAATGCGTTTAGGTTCCTTAAATTAATTAACTCAATGGTTTACCGGCTTCACAGCCTACTCTGCAAATAATCAGAGTAATCTGGAGATAATCAGGTCATCATCCTGACCATATCGTTTCTCGTGCCTTCCTTTATGCGGAAATATTTGAATTAGACGCTCTCCGAGCGTAAAACGAGGTAACCTGTAAAAGAGATCTTAAAAAAGAAGGGGGGGAGGGGGGAAGAGAGTTTGGATTTTTGGAGTAATTTTTACTGGTGGAGATAATGCAGATAATGAGGACTTCAAAGAGTGATCAGTTTGAACGCTTATGTAAATGACGAGGAGTTCATCTTGTAAACAGCAGTACTCTAGATTTATGTCACGAATGTATCAACACTATCTTTATCATCATCACAGAGATGGCTCGCTCTATTAAAAACTAAACTAATTTTCTCAAAACACGCGCCCGAGGCCGCTTTGTCTTACGATAGTAACCAAGTTGTCGATAAAACCGACTCGAATTGAAATCACAAAGGCTTTGAGTTTACACCGACTTTGCGATATTTGGGGATCTCTCACAAGCGGATTTTATCTTTGTAAAGAGTCTTTATGTGAGAGTCAGTCCTTGTGCGAGCTTTTACCTGCGATAGTGAACCCTGAATTTTTCAAGACTTCGAAGTAGTGTCAACCGTTTTTCTTCATATTTTCCCACGCCGTGCGCCACGATTCTTTTTCAGAAACTTGAAAACATGGAAACCACACCTACTTCATTAAAGGCAAATCATTTCATCGGAGAAACAACCAGGCATGGTTTTTCTTCTCATCATAAGCAAGTTCTTCACAAAACTCATGAGAAATTAAATACGATTAATTCAACTGTTTGGAGAAGTTGTTAGTCGCCACGCGAATCAAAAAGTTGAACCCTTAAAGTTGTGTCGATATCGAATGCAGTTACACACCACTGTTTGGGAACATTATCATTAAAACCCAACTTTTTTAGTAATGTAAATTACGATCCACTAGTTTAGTTCATCGTGAAGAAAAGTAGTTTTAAGACTGTTTAGGATTAATAATAATAGAATTGATCTGTGTACTTCAGTGAGCATACTCTACTTTACATAGGTAGATTAATAGCATACTGTTTCCAAATAGATAGCTATATTATTCGCTTCCGAAACACCTTCCTTTACCTATGTTTCCTCTGCTGTTGTAATGAGCCAGGTTTCAAGCGAGATTCTACTTCTAGACCTCGTTGATATTCTGAAATGCTCCGGAAAAAGCTTAAAAGGCTATCTTCGATTGGACTACTTATACACTCTCAGGAAATTTATGACGCATGCTCGTTGTATTTAAAAGGCTATAGCCCCCTGACATACTTCTCAGCGCTCCAAAATGTTTTTAAACTTCTCAGCCTGCAGTGCAATATGGTGGCGAAATTCCAGAAGACGAAGGATTATTTGCCACCTCCCAGCGACGTCCCAAACGTTGGCAAAGAGGACAACGCACATAACTACGGCTAAAAAGTCATCTGACTGAAATATATCGCCATCATTCCGTAAAGAATAAAATGAGCTTTTTCGGTTTTCGCTGGTTCTAAGGCTTGGAGATATTCTGCATGTGCTTCAAACCTGCAGGAAAGGGGTTATGGAAACTTCGCCCCCTAGAGTAAAACAATTTCCCTCCCTACCGTAAAATAAGCTCGCCTCAAAATCTTTCGACTCGTTTCAACGCATGTTGAGAAGTGGTGGAAATCGATCAAGAACTTGTCAGGTGTTTCTTGTAGTGAGGGCTTGTGCTATAGTCAACTTATAGATACAGAGACTGTAGATGCAGTCAATGATCTTGCAGAAAATATCAATGAATTTTTGTGTCTCTAACGTCAGGGTTCTCCCCCTTAACATCGGCTGATATCGCGCGCACGTGTTGATGAGATACCAAGTCATTTGTTTGTGACCGAACGGGAGGCCTATGTCGCGCTCTGCAGAATCAAGACCCAGAAAGCGCCGGGGCCTGATGGGATCCCCAACTCTATTCTTAAGACCTTCGCTTTTGAATTGGCTCCCGCTAATTCCGACATTTACAACTCGTCATTAAGCGAGGGGTACATCCCTCCCCTTCTCAAGTCAGCGATTGTTCGCCCCCTGCCTAAGACGTCACCAACTATGAAAATAGAAGAGGACATCCGCCCCATCAGTCTTACTTGTCAAGTGGCCAAGCTATTAGAGGGGTTCACGCTCACCAGGATTCTCCCTTCCATACTAGCGAATCTCGACTTCAAGCAGTTTGCGGTTGCTGGTACGGAAGTACGGAACAAGCCCTTGTTTACCTATACTCCATTTGATTCTCGAACCCCTCGATAAAGGGAACTGTGCGTACGACTGTTTCTCGCGGACTTTCGTAAGGGTTTTGACTTTCTACACCATAAAATCCTCATAGAAAAACTATCCAAGTTCAATCTAGACGCCATTTTGGTACGTTGGCTTGCGTGCTTCTTACAAGGTAGATCTCAGGTTACGCGCATAGGTACAGTCAGTTCTAGTTCCCAAGCTTTGTGTGGCGGGATACCACAGGGTACCCGTTTAGGGCCTATTTTGTTTGCTTGCATGGTTAATGACCTGATGGCTTCCTGGGGCTTGCGTATCAAGTTTGTTGATGACTTAACTATCATGGAATTTCTTCCAAGAAATTCTCCTTCTGTGCTTAACTTCCTTGTGAATGACATCCAAAACTTTGCTAACACCAATAACATGCGCCTCAATCCTACTAAATGTAAGTGCATGACTGTTGACTTCCCTCAGTATAATAGTTACAAGGCTCCCCCGGTCGTATGGGGGGGGGGGGGGGGGCGCTGTTATAGAAGAGGTCTCGTCGTTAAAGCTGTTAGGCGTCAACTTGTCCAATGACCTTTCCTGGGGGATGCATGCTGACCACATGCTGAAGAAGGCTAACAGACGGTTGTTTTCTTTAAGGAAGCTCAGGAGAAGTTCTGTCCCAGCGGAAGATATCGTCTACATCTATGGCTGCCTAATACGTTCCATACTTGAGTACGCCTCTACTGCTTTTGCCAATTTACCGTCCTACTTATCTAAGACCTTAGAGTCATTGCAGAGGCGTGCTCTCGCCGTTATTTGGCCAGGTTATTCGTACTCAGATACCCTAATGCTAGCCGGTATTGAAACCCTTGATGCACGCCGTAGTGCTGCCTGTGAATCCTTTACAAGTCGTATTCATAATGACATCCCCCTTTATGCTGCAATGTACGCCGACGTTCGTAAATCTTCAGACTGCTACAATTTAAGAACAAATCGTACTCACTATCACTCAAAAAGTCCACCGATCGTTTTAAGAACTTTGTGACAGTCAAGTACTTGCCAAACTAATCATACTCGGTTTTTTATAATAAACATCATTATCATTTTAGTATTTTTATCATTGTTATGTACATACTGTTTTTACTTGTATGTAGTTTAATGCATTTTGTACAGTTTTTCCCCTTTTTTCTCCTATAATTCTTGTTAATATAATTTATAAACCTGTAATTCAGCATTTTCTGCAAGAGGTTTGAATAAACGTTATTATTATTATTATTATTATTATTATAATTATTATTATCAAGCGACTTGACATAGGGGGAGCACTGACACGGACTATATAGTTATAAGGGCCAACCGCAGGCTATATGCCATCACAACGCTCAATTTTCCTCGTTTAAATTTCTCCGGGTTTATTTAGCTAGCGACTTGACACGTGGGGAGCACACGGATTACATAGTTAAGAAGGTCAACCGCAGGCTATATGCTTTCAGAACGCTCAAGCGCTGTGGAGTGTCCTAAGCTGACATTGTCGGGGTGTACTGCACGCTCATTAGGCCTCATCTGGAATATGCGACACCTACATTCGCCAATCTTCCGCAGCACTTGTCGCAGGCCCTAGAAGAGGTCCAGAAGCGCGCACTTGCCATTGTTTTTCCGAAACTTGCATATGCAGATGCGCTAGCTGCGTCTCAGATCGCCACGCTTGCGAATAGGCGCGAGAAGCTTGTAAGAAGCTTATACGTACCCTGACATCATCAAACTCTGTTTTTAATATTGTCAAAAGTTGCCTCGCTCAACCAAGTAACAAGTACAGTCGCAGGTTTTCTTCTACTAGTTATGCGAAAAGCACAAAAAGTTAGTGTTTTGAAAGGTTTGTAACGAACAAGTTTGCCACTTATTTAAATCAAAATGTATAAAAATCTATTATTTATTATTGTATTTTGTAAGCTTACTCTCATGTATACAATTTGCTGACTATACCTGCAATTCAGATTTTCTGCAAGGGGTATAAATGAACAAACAACTTAACTACTTGCTGTGTTCCACAGACGGTTTCCTTTCAAATTTCCATTTTGTTTCCGTTAACACCATTTATTTTAATTGTGCTTGGACGGGAGCTTATCTGGATTCCTGGATATCAATTTTGTATGGGATCCTTCAGTTACAAGTGTGATGGGCATAAGCAATTTTCTCCCTTCATAATAAATTCCACTTAAATGATTTCATAGACTTAACTCGCCGAAAATAGTAAGCTTATTATTGACCAGTACCTTGTAGTTTGCCATTGGTATGTAATTTGATCATATATAAATGAGTCTTTTCCTTAAAAAGTTGACATAATCAAAATCCTGAAGTACAAGAACACTTTTAAACGTGTGGTGTCGAATAAAAAAGCCCCAACTAACAATTTATTTAAAACCGTTTGCTATTTGCGGTCTTTTTAGTTGAGAAAATGTTCATGACTATCGGGATAAATCGTGATATAACATGATGTGGCTTACTTGCTTCAACGCATTCAAGACGAACTCCACCAATCCAGAGCCTTCTTGTTTGTAGTTTGATAGTAGTAAAGTG
Organism: Stylophora pistillata; assembly: GCF_964205215.1. NCBI lineage: Eukaryota > Metazoa > Cnidaria > Anthozoa > Scleractinia > Pocilloporidae > Stylophora > Stylophora pistillata. Next base: position 41,235,967 of record NC_142519.1, on the reverse strand, counting down.
GCCATATATCAAAGTTTTCATTGCACTCGAGTCAATGCCACACGGGAGCAGGCATGTAAATTACTCGGAGCGATTTCTCCCGCAAAAAGTATAATGTCTTGGGTTTTAGTTAGCTTTGAAAAAGTCACTTAGAACAGGCTATTACTTATGAGTTCAAGTTAGAGTGAACTAGATAGTCTTCCCGGGTGCGCCGGCTTTCTTTTGATTATCATGTCATCATGAAGGTGTTATCGCGCCCTCCCATATAAAATCGCCTCTTTATTCCTCTATAAATCCCCAAGGATGTCAATGTCTCGGAGCATCTAGTTGGACTGACATTAGATAATGCTGCTCATTATTGGTATCCACAAATAATTTAAATGACTGATATTTGCCCTGTATCCGTTATCTAGTCAGCTCAGATTATCAATCATAAAGGGCCCAACTTTATTCATTCAAATAAACAGTGACTATTCCTTCAAATAACTCGTGACTATGTACTTAGTACCGGATGACTTGTGCACACCTTCTCAAAACGTTTGTCTCAGACGATGATATTATTTCTTTCGATACTTCTCTTCACCCGGACGATCACACCCAGGGACGGGTAAAGTTTCATGATGCCCTCACCGTTACCGTATGCACGAGAAACAACGTTTTTTTCTTTTTTATGACAGAGGGAAGTCATGGATTCTAATGTTACGTCGTTTGACGGTTTTCACCGCATACGTTCGGCACCTTCGCTGTCATTCCTGTAAGCAGCATATTATGGGCTGGGCAGAAGTCCATGTGGCATCTATCCACCCTAACTTCCTGCGACGTCATCCCGATACTTACCTGTGTGAGTTGTAGACCTTGATCTACTTTTGTTTTCTTTTAAAAAATATAAAATCAAAGTTTAGGAGTCTTACTTACAGTGTCAGATAAGAAGACCAGGAGAAGTAAGAGCCGGTAAAAACCCCTGAAGATAGATTCTTTACTTGGTTGTTGGACAAGTCCCTATAATCAACAATTGCCACAACAAAATGTAAACTATGATTTGTATGATAATGTTCTGCATCATAAATAAAGGTGTTTGCCTACATCTTGATATGATTTAAATCAGTGGTAGAGCTACTTTTATACCATGGAATATATCTTCATTGCTTGTCCAAAATTTAACTTAGCTATAACCGCACGGAAGCCGTTCACTAATGTAAAAATTATGTTGAGGTGAAGAAGTTATAAACTCAGAGAACTAATCCTCACATCCCATGATAATTAATTTGTCTATCTTAAATTTCGCGCCACGCTTGGAAGTTATTCTTATGGCTAGCTTCATTGTAATACAGGTTTCCGGCGTAGAAGTTTTAAATAAGCTATAAAGCTCACCGAATTTGGCAAGAGGCTAGTCGATATCACTTTGTAAAAATTAAAAGTTAGAAAATAAGTGTTCGGCAAGGAGATCGAACCGTTCGCCTCCCTGTTCATTTAGTTGTGAAGCTACATAAATGGATGTTTAAGATTAATCCTAATTGACTCCTCCAATTCTCAAAATGTGTCTTCTTTCGACTCCTCATTCAACCACTAAGCTTTATAAGTTGTTTGGCACACAGGTACGTTAAAAGATAAGAAATCCCGCCTAACTGTACCTCAGACGAGCTCACCATCAGTTGCATTGATGTTTTCATTTTCGCTCAAACCATAAGGGCTCTTGTAAAAAGTCATCTGCTATTAATTCTCTACCAAACTTATCTTAAGCGAAAAGTCAAATTGCTGATCAAGAATAGAGGCCAAAATTGAGTTTCGAAATTAAGTAATCATCAAGATCGAGCGAGTCCGCTTGTTATGTTTCGGAAGGATGTGTCATGTTTCCCTTGACAGCACAAATGCCACTTAATCGATAGCCTGCGAAGCAATTTACATGAATCAACCATTGCAAGATATTCGGCTCGTCCGTTCAAACCTTGTGATGAAACTCGAGCTTCTAGTGTGGAGCTCAGAGGTTACCCTCTCAAAGCTTATGTTTTTATCTTCTTGACCAAAACATGTCAACACCTCATTATTATGAACACAAACCGCAAACCACTAAACATCAGGAGTCAAATTTCATCACAGAAACACTAACCAATCAGCTGTTTTTCTCAAAATAGTCGCACCGCTGGAACGCGCACTGGAATTACAGTTAAAAAACTTGTCATCGCAATAGGTGTATGTATGGGGGATAAGTTCTCTAAGTTTATATTCTCTTGCTTGAGGTCGAATAGTTTTATTCAATTAGTATTTTCCGAATTTGGCAACGTCTGCTAATCTAATTTAAAGTAACAAAAACAAATCATGAGACGGACGATTTTCGTTTAATTGGCTGGAACGAAGTGAAATTTTAAACTGAGGGAAGTATGTATTAAACAGGTTATCAAACCAACTCTACGTGCTCCCCTTAAACCTCCGTTTGGTCTTTCATTCAAACATCATAAGCTGAAGAGCAAAACCTTCTATTTCAAAAACATATTAAAACTCCAACGCACCAAGGCAGTTTACTAACTTCAATGATTTATGCTTTTCTTTTGAAAATTTTGTAACATCTGCTTATCTCAGAAGAACTAAAAATTTCAAAGCCATGACACAGATGATTTCTGCGTAATTGGTTAAAGCTTCAGTGAAATTTTAAATTAAATTTGATAAAAATAAAGTAAAAGTTATAAACAGACTGTTTAAGCATCCTTCACGAGCTTTCCTTTTAACCCCCACCCCCACCCCTGCGGTATTTTATGTCAAAATTTAAGGCTGTATAACAAAACACTCTGTTTAAAAATAGTTTAATTTTGGTTCACCGATTTAAAGTGTCTCGAGTAATGGTTGTGAGGCAGTAAACATTTGTGTAATGTGACTTTTTCCTCACAAGGCTGACATGTTTTTCTAAGCTCAAGTTACTGCTCCTAAGACATATTCATGTAATACAATCAGTCTGCTTACAAAAGATCGAATTGTGTTTGATGAGCTGCATTACATAAGCTTTATAAAAGTCGGGTATTTATTGTTGGCCTGTCCTTTAATCTCTCTGAACACATCTCTCTCAGTTATTGTTATGAACTCTTCCACAACTGCGGAAGATAATGTGCAGTGGATTTCTACTGATGTAAAAAAATAATCTTAACATGTATAATGTGAGGGATAAAATGTGTAGCTACTATTAACCCTTATTTGCGCTTTGTGAAGCAAGAGGCTGTGTGAGATCTTACTAGGTAGTTAGGGTCACTCAAACAGAGATGACCGCTTCGGGATGTTGGCTCTGTCTAATTTCTGGTACATATTTACTGGTTTTTCATTTTTCCATCCGTGCACTGATGTTGGACGACAAGCTCAAAGTGAACAAAGGCGAGACCGATTAAATCACTATTGGGACACCACAACAACTGGTAAGTTGAATAACTGAACGATAAGCTCAAACTGAAAAAAGGCGAGACCGAAATAATCATTATTGGGACACCACAACAACTGGTAAGTTGAATAACTGAACGATAAGCTCAAACTGAACAAAGGCAAGACCGAAATAATCATTATTGGGACACCACAACAACTGGTAAGTTGAATAACTGAACGATAGGCTCAAACTGAACAAAGGCGAGACCGAAATAATCATTATTGGGACACCACAACAACTGGGAACAGTGGATAACTGTCGGTACTCATGTTGGTGTGTCGAATATCAAACCTGTGCCAGCGCTTGAAATGAAACTTGATTCCAGACTGTCTCTGCCAACACACATCGCAAATATAAGCAACTTTTCAGTGACGTCTACAATGATTATACTCACCACATTCAAAACATATCTCTCACAAAAGTCAACTGAGGCCCTCATTGGTTCGTTCATTACAATCCGTGAATAGACTGAATAGGCTACTGCAGCAGTCTTTTGTATTTATCACCAGTTTGTGTTATAACTGAATTGCAGCGGATGGAGAATGCTTGGTCTAAACTGATCTTCAGAGACCAAAAATTGTGCCACGTAACCTCACTATTTCTTAATTACATTGGCTATCGATAAGAAACAGAATCTAGTTTAAAACAGCACCAAATACTGTAAGGATTCTTTAAATGAGAGTTTTTCGGCCCCATTCTACCGAAAGATGAAACTCAGAGGTCCTTCTTAGTCATAGCTGTCTTCAGTCTAAAGCTACCCTAGGTGAACAATTTTTACTGTTCTGTCTGAAAATCCCACCAATATAGGGAGTGCAAATATCATCGAAATCTCACCTTTTTCAGACGGGTGTTTTTATCATGGCGTTTTATCGTAGAACAAATTTTTCTTTTAATTATATTGCAGTCTTTGGGGTGACTTCGTATTCATATTCCCATCTCTTCCCAGTTTTGGTTGATTGTACTAGTACTTCAACTCTAAATTGTTACGCAGATTTGAAAATTTCAGGTAATTTGCGCGTCATCAATTTATCATGATTATCATTATTGATATTGTTATTATCATTTGGCTTTATCATTCATATAATCCTCACAAACCGTCCCAGTCTCCTCTGCGTCAAGGGGTGCCTTGCACATGTATGAATGCCATCCACCAGAGGAGGATCAGAACTCCGAAACACAATCGTACAAGGTCAAAAGGATCATTCACATTTTTTCTTCAAATAATGTCAAATTCGCTGGATTGAATGAATTTTGTTGCTTATATTTGTGTTGATCCCGGCACTTGCTACCGAGCGTCCGGAGTGTCCTCCCAAACTTACATGCCATTTAATCCCGTGCGACGGTACCACAGCTTAGCTAAACAAAGCACCTAATTTTAAAGAAGATTTTGTGTTGTTTACAATCAGGCCGTACTTTCGCAGAACAGGGGTAGGAGTTTTGAAGGGCCAAAGCAGGATAAATTTTAACACCTAACACATAAACATCGCTCAAAGAAGAATTTTATTTGGATATTTGTCTGTTCAAAAAGTGAAACCGAGATAAAAGAGAGGGAAAAGCTAAAAACAAACCCTTTATTTCAAATAAGAAAGCTCTAGCGCAGACATGTACTGATCGATTTAAGTCGTTTGAACGCGGCAATCGGAAAAACTTTTACAAGCAGAGTAATTGAAAGAAACCTAGCTCGCTCGCCTCAGCGCACTGATTGGCTCACATATTTTTGTAAGATTTAAGGCGTTCGAAGTGGCGACGGCAGATAAGTTACCCAGGTATGTTCTTTTAAAAAACGTTATGTTAAAGAATAATGTCGAGTTAGTCTGTCGTAATTGTTATGAATTATAATTTGGACAAAAAGAAACTCGGCTATGACATCTTCATAATGCATAACAAAGTAGATAATTTACAAAATCTTGATATGACATGAATTATGGGCTGCTATTTTTAACGTCATCGAAAGTATCGTCACCTCCACCACTGAAATTTAACTTGACTTTACTAATTTTCAATAAGCCTGAGGCCAAATTGTATTGTTTATTCTGTCTTTTCTGAGGTTGATAAAATCTGCACATGCAAGTAGCGGTAACAATTTGAAAACCGTGAGGCGTGGATCTCGATGAATTGGCTGGAATTATCAAATTGACACGTACAGAGGTGGTAAAAAGCTTGTCAAATAAATTTTAGGGCTATTATTTGACCTCCGTATGGTCCATTATTTAAACATCGGAAGCTGTTTACCGATTTGAAATGGTTAATTAGGATTAATCGTCCCTTGCGATCGCCATAAATTTATTTTCTATCTTCCCTTTACATTTACCCCATCAATAGTTTTTAACCGTCTTGTTTCCTTTTGAACTGGGCAGATTTTGTTTGTTGGACAGGTCCCAGCAATCAATATGGCACCAGAACAAAGCGTCAACTATGCTGCCTAAAATAATGTTTCCCTAAATTTTGAAAGCATATCATACTTTTTCAAGATACTATGAACGTTTCCTTTTACCTCAAGTTCACATTAATGAATATTAAATTAGTTTGTCTTTTCTCTACCCTGGAGATGCTGATGTAAAACAAAATCCCTCAATCAGTTGGCAAACATTTCAAATCATCTGGTTTTCTGAGCAGTGGCACAATTTTTTAAGAGGGCGAATACTTTAATCAGATGCATTTTTTGGCGAAAATTCGACGGAATCACAACTTGAAACTGAAATGGAGGACAAATTTTTAGATCATCTTTCAGTTAAATCCTTCCAGCCTCGCTGGTCATATATTCCAACCGTTTAATGAAACACGAAGTGACCAGGAGTAAGTCGAAAGCGCAAGCACTTAAGGACCTAAGAGAGACATTAGGAGTTGGTAAAGGTCGAACAGATGAACAGTAAAGTAAATACGTATGATGCACGATCCTCGCAGTAGAGAGCGCTATTTATGCAATAGCGAAAATCAGACCTGAAAAAAATCAGGCCTGTACGGGATTTGAACCACTGACCTAACGTAAATATTAGCATATGCAGTAAAATAGTGGTTGCACTGGTGGTTTTTCAGTGGCGGTTGTCCTAATGCGGTCTTGGCAACGTTTTAATGGTTAGCAGCCGTTTTACAAGGAAAATTTAATTAAGCCTTGCGATTCAAATAACGCTACTAACGTTTGCAACAGCGTGAAAAAATGTCCATTTATATGCTCTTGATACAAGTAATTAGAGAGGAACAGGAGTAAGAACAAGAATAGAAAAAGGATTTCCATATGAAAATTACAATGAATAAAAAGGAATAATAAAAAAAAGCGAGAGAGAGAGAGAGAGAGAGAGAGAGGGAGGGGGGAGGCCAATTCGTGAGTTTCGTTCAGTTTAAGTAACATAACAATGCAAACATCAAAAAAACAAGGCGTTCATTTTAAAAAGATGAAACAACGATGATAACTGTATCAATTAAGATGGCGACCAGAGAATATAAACAGTTTATAATCTTAGGGACGGCAATGACCATAACGATACTTTTTTGCGTGGACGGATTGTCAAATTAGGTGGCATTTGTAAGAATAACTTTCTTGTGTACATTTTAGCCATCTGTAGCAGCTGCAGAAAGTTACATAATAGCCGGTTAAAGAATGAGTGGCCTTGGCTAAGGACATCAGAGGAAGAAAAACCAAATCTAGCTGAAGATATATAAGGGTTCTTGTGGCATAGCATACTTGTTGAGGTACGTATTATAACTACTTCATGCGTCCCACATGCAAGAGATCTCTAATGCTTAGCGCAATCAGTCCGACGGTGATAAATGTTATCAATTACTGACTGCCTTGCCTGATTTTGACTTTTCAGGAAGCAAAAGGGGATGCAAAATCGGCGATGTTTTCTATTCCAGATTTAGACGTCGAAATATACAACCGGGATTCCACTTGGACTCCTCCGGAAGTGGCATGAAATGGCTGAGACTTTTTCAAACGGTGACTCATCAGATGAAGAAGAAGCCGATGGGCACGTGTTAAAGACCTACAATGAGGTTATGACAAGTACTGCCTCACTCACAGGACAAAAAGTAGAACCGGTTTCTTCTGGGCTTTAAGAGGAATGGGAATAGGTAACAACAAATGAAAAAGCCCTATGTTTGTATCACGTGAAAGAGACATGTCGTGCTCTTTGCAATGTAATCGATCCAAAAGAAAAGGAAGAGTTATTGAAAGCCTTTAAGGCTACGGTAACAAATGAAGTTTGCTTGGGTGACTTGAAGTCGCTGATAACCGCATACAAACAGACCAGAAAACACAGATCTTGAGTATATATGCAACGAGCTATTCAGCGAAATTCTTAAAGAAAATGCACCAGCCATTTGAAAAACTGAGCGATCGACAAATTAAGAAGGCAATGGCTCATGCCAAGTGTCGGAACTGGTTTCAAGGTCAACAAACTGCCACACCACAGAGTCTGAATAAACCTAGTGAAATTTGATCATTTTCAGTATTTTGTAGACCAACCATATTTTTACCAAGATGTGGCCTATGGAACAAGGACTTTAAAACTTGACTCTGGGGATCGTTTTGTCCTGCCAAATGTCATCAGAATTGTTGAACGATCAACAATGATTGAACAATCTCTCAGTTAAACACTTGCGAGGAAGTCTTTGACCCCCTTGGAAAATCAACGCTTTACAGAATTTTACAAGCAAGAGGGGCCTCTCAAAGTCGATCCCTTGACGGACTATACAACACTGCTGCAAGCGGAGCGGAGGGGTTTAATTAGCTAAAGCAATGCAAAAGATAGTGGAGGAATTGGAAAAGGGCGGGGCGACTGCGTCGTGGTGTGAAGACGTTCGGAAGAATCTGATGGATGCAAAGCGATACCTCAAGACAGAGTATAGGATGCACTGTCAAGAGGATAGGATTCCTTGCCACGACCATGCATTGTATGCGTTTTTCTCTAACTGATCTCCAAAACCCCGAGTTTCAAGGAAGTTGTTCCCATGAGCCTCAAGCTAGCTGTGATAGTTGCGAAAGTTTGAAATCCGTGATTCAGGCAATCGGAAATGAAATTGAATCTCCTTTGATAACTTTTGACAGAAGTGAGAAGAAAGAACACCTGAAACACGATCATGGTGAAGTCAGAGAGGCGATTCTTCAGTGGAAGGCGCATATAATCAGGACAAAGAATCAAGAGAGAGCAAAACAGAATTTGCTCGAGTTCCTCAGAAAAAATGCCTCCTTCGTTGTCATGGACTGGGCCATGAAATTCATCCAACTGAAATATAAGGGAAAAGCAGTCTGAGTGGTTCGGAAAGGGAGGAATAAACTGGCATGTCAGTTCAGTTATTACGAGGAATGCAGAGGACAACGGCCTTGAGATCATGTCATATATTCATCTTTTTTAAAGCTGTGCCCAAGACTGGTACGCAGTTTACGCAATTCTGGAAAACCTCGGTAACATTAAACAGATCAAGCCTACCGCAAAGAGGTATTTTTGCGATCACATGGCGCAGGCTGTTACCACAACAACAATCTAATTGTAGCTGCCTCTAACGTTGGTTGACGCGATAGAATCAAGGTCATGAGGTAAGATGAGAATGCTTTTTGATTACAACGCGAAAACATTCTTTCAAAAACATGCAAATTCATAGCTTGATCGACTTCAGAACTTTTAAGTTCAAACTTTCTTGCTGTCTCTGTTCATTATAGTAAATTATATTTCAGAGCCGATGCAAACAATGTTGATCAAAATCTTTTGATAATACACCGCAGGAGCATAATTATCCTCTCCACCCTTAAAACGTCGCAAACCGCCGACCCCCTGCTTAAAGGCAGATTAAAACGTATTTTAATAAACCTCTCTAGTTCACATGCTATTGCTATACGCACAATACGTGTACCGAATGAATGCTTACTTTCTCTAAGGACATCCTGAGAGAGTTCAACTGCGCAGGTATTTATTAATTGCGGAGTTGCCCTTTTATTGCTTCCTCTTTAGAATCTTTAAAAGTATAATTTTCATTTTAACATTTTCATGATGAGTGGAATGTGTTAATAGAAGCAGGAGCATACACTAAGCCTACCTAGTAACATCTGTATTAGTATGGCGGGTATTCATAGATCAGTTATTCTAACCGAGATACTTCCTTTTAACAACAAACATATGAAACATATGTATGAACTGCGGTTATGAGACGTATATGTGAACGATATATATGCGAAGGATCGTTCACATATACATACTTCCTTTTCTAATTCTCAAGCTATGATTTTTCTGAACCACAATCTGGCAAGGATGTTTGCGATCGCATCATCAGTCCAATGAAAGGGGCAATTCGTAAATATTGCAATGAAGGCCATAACATTTTGACGGCACCTAACATGCACGTAGCATTAAAATTGAGACAAGTGATAGGAACGTCAGCTGCTGTTTGCGAAATTGTTAGAGATAGAAAGGAAATCAGAATTAAGGGCATCAATAGTTTCAGCTTTTTCCACAATTTTGCGTTTGAAAATGATGGTCTTTGGCTCTCAAAAGCCAATGAGGTCGGTAAGGACAAATTAATACCATGGTCAGAGCTCATCCTTGAGAAGCAATGCCTCATTGTGTCAAGGGAAGTAGACAATCATGGTTTCTTCGCCACAGCTCCACGGGCCATAAAAAATAATCGCAATCATAGCCAAAGTTCCAGCGATGATAAAGAGGACATGCTATGTCACTGCCCATAAAAAGATTGCTGCTCTTAGTTCACCTCACCTCGGGGAAGCACAACAAGAAAGAAGCATCACCGAGCCTTTACGACGGCCTTAGACGTGACTGGGCAATGAAATTTTCCTCTCTAACTCTTGAGTCAAAGATAGCAACACCCGAAGTGACGGGCGAAGTTGAACTGACTAAAGTGTGCAAGATGGGCTGGGCCCTTCAGAGACCGGAGGGTAGTGGAACAAGATTCACCGAGAAAGTGAAAGGGTATCTTTCAAATAGGTTTCAAACCGGTGAAACAATGGGCGGAAAAGCCGATCCCGCGCAAGTTGCGGCAGAAATGAGAAAGGCGAGAGAGGAAGATGGTACAAGAATATTCACCAGAAATGAATGCCGAACGATGGGCCAGGTTCAAAGCTTCTTTTCGAGGCTTTCTGCTTTGTAACGAAGAATCACTACAGTCCCAAAAGATTCAGTACAGGATGCAAACGACGACGATGACCACGACGACAACGACGACGACAAAAGTCTTATCGAAGAAGAAAGCGGTTACCTTGAACACGAAGCAAGGAAAAAGGAAGTAGAGGGTGTTATTTCCGAAATCGGACTTGCTCATCCAATATTATCTGATGGACATATAATTTGCGAACATATTACAAATGACACGTTAGGGAAGTTTAAAGTCATCACTTTGAGGGAAATATGTACATTTTTTTACATTTCTCTCAAAGGCAGAGATTTGAAGGCCACCTCACTCAAGAAACTAAGTGACCTGGAAACCGAATGTACATGTTTCCATGAAATTTAGGAAGGCTATTTCTAACTCTGTGCTTCATTCCATTGCATGACTTTCGATCGCTACATGAACTAGTTTTCAGGTATTTTATATGCGGAGATAAGTTACATTCGCTGTGGGGATAGTAAGTGGAAACAGGAGCTAAGGAACCTGTCACTATTTATCACCAGGGGTGAAGGATTTTAAGGGGATTACGTGGTTGTTGAGGGAAACGATAAGCTGTCGCCAACAGAATTTAAAGGAGGACTGATGAAATGCCTATATACTGCCATCGTGAGGTGGGGGTTATACGAATGTCACAGAGCCTTAAGGCGGGTTTAGGTGGAATTTATTGTAATACTACCAAAATCCTCCGATTCCCTTCTGTACCCCTCCCGGTTTATAAATAATGACCGGTCTCTAACTTCGACTGATTGCATCGCGAAATGCATCATACATTTCAAGGCAAAAGTATTGAGACAAAAAGATTTAACCTTGTAATAATGGGAAATGTGGCAGGGGGATTACTAACGTTTCGCTATTATTAACTACTTGGATATCCTTATCATCAAAAAATTACCTCAAAGCTGAGAAGTATGTCACGGAAAGTCTCAACTACCATTTACGAAATTATCTTTATGCAGAAGGTTGTTCTGTAAATAACACGGTAACATGCATGTATTTTAACTTGTTTAAAGTGCCCCTCAGATCAACATTTTCATACATCATTTTTTTTCCATTTTCTTGTTCAGTGTGTCTCCTTCACCTTCTCTGCCAAATTTCAGTTTAGACCGAGCACCAGAAATATCTTTTTTCGGGCCGTTAAATTCCCAATTTCGCGTCCGCCATTATTTGATCATGTTCCGGAAGTTGATCGCAAGACTCAGAGGAAGTGACGTCAAAGGCTCAACGCGAAATTCTCACATGGCAAAATGTCAAGCAAACATAACAGAGTACTTTACTATATTTTTACAAAAACTAAACAAAAATGACGGGGCATCGATGCGTAATTCAAAGCCGAAGTAATCGTGCAGACCATGCTGCAGGTATTTCTCTCCATCGGAGCCTTGCAAATAGATCAGAGCGGGAAAAACGGATGCGTTTTGTACGACCTCGCCGAGTAAAATTCAATCCGACAGAAATATTTGTGATCTACTCCGAACACTTCTCGGAGGACTGTTTCGAGAGATCTGTGTACTTTGAAGGATCTAGGCGAAGAATTCCGTCGATTTCAGTGCCTACCGTTCAAGAAGAGAAGGGACAAGAAAAGCCGTCCACAGTGCGATCTCGACGCCGGAAAGCGAAGTCTACGAACCTCCACTAATTTTGTCACCTTTACATATGAGCTGATCAATATCCACCTTTAACAACTCTCTGGCAGGATACCTTACACAAAGGAAAGTACTCGGAGAACATTCTAAATAAGAATGATAAAATAGCCGAATTGAGGATTGAGATTTCTGACCTCAAAGAGCTCACTTTTATACAAAAGAGATGAAAAATATAATTGTGTGCTCTGATTCTAAATAAAGCTGGCTTTAATATCAGCGAAAGCAGAACAAACAGCTTAAAGTGCACCTAAACCCCAAATTTTTTTTCGCCTAACGAAATAAGCTTATTTTTTGGAGTATTTCTGTGCAAAAATTTTTTAATTTGCTCAAATCTTTAATTTTCTATGCCCAGTCAAAATACGGAAAATCGGCCGCCATCTTGCCCCACGACCGAGTTTAAAGAAGAATGGCTCTAGCGGGTAATGTGACGTCAAATCGAGAACACGAAAGTCTGCATCTCACACATTTTCACTTGTTTGGGAAGATTGTCGTCGATATTGTCCGAAATATGCCGACTAGGTATGTTGTATGAAGAATGTATGAAGCGCGATACCCTCTTGCAAATTTCGCACGTTGCTGCATCCTTCTACAACACACTTAGTCGGCATATTTTCGGACAATTATCGACTACAACCTTCCCAAACAAGTGAAAATGTGTGAAATGCAGACTTTCGTGTTCTCGATTTGACGTCACATTACCCACTAGAGCCATTCCTCTTTAAACTCGGTCGTGGGGCAAGATGGCGGCCGATTTTCCGTATTTTGACTGGGCATAGAAAATTGAAGATTTGAGCAAATAAAAAAATTTTTGCGCAGAAATACTCAAAAAAATAAGCTTACTTCGTTAAGCGAAAAAAATTTTTTGGGTGTAGGTGCACTTTAAGACACAGAGCGAAAAAACACTTTAAAATGTAGGCTTGCATCCAAAAAACCGAGAAAATGAAATTTCTTTAAAAACCTGTCAAACTATCCACCATCTGACAGCCAAGTCAGCGTGCTATCAAAGGGTCTCAAATTCATCCCAACGCCCGTGACAAACGATTTTAAAATCGGGCCAACTTTTGCGAGATTTATTCGCAAGACGAATGCGCCTCCGTTACACCTTTCACGGACAAAACAAAGAACCACCTCTGTTTCATATCGAACTAAATGCCACCGGCTCAGTCTTCTATCGCCCTTCAGAGCTACTTGGGAAATTGTCATAACGCTACTTGCAGACTGCATCTAAGCCAAAAAATACTTTGTAACGCAATGAGGTCACGGCTCTAAAAGAGTTGAAACAAACTCTGCTTTAAACCTCACCGAAGCAACACAACAATAGTCATCATGAATACGTCAGAAAAAACAAGAGGCCAAAGTGCAACTCAACAACAGAGTTCACTTCAAACCTCTGAAAGCACCGATAGTAAAAAACACGTAGGAAAGGGTTAATGAGATCATTGACCAAACGCATCGGGGAAAACACATTGATGGCTTAGAAATGGCTTTCACAAACTCCCAATATCCGCCTTCGGATACACAATTAGCCATTGCCGAAAACTATTTTTACTAATCACCCGATGATTTCTTACAAAAAGGGAAAATCCCTTACGACAAGCAAACATACAGTTCGAAGGTAATAAAGCGATACGACCACAAAAGCCACATGGAGAGTCCGTGCCGTTCTGTGTTTATCTTTTTTCGCATGACAAAAATTCATCGTTTGTCAGCGCAGAACTATCCACAGAAGCTTCAGATGATTTCTGGGACAATTCATCGTCTGAAAAAGTCAACATTTCCCGACTGACAACGAAACAGTTCTCAAAAAAGTAATATGTGTGATTCTCTGTGCAGCGAACAAAGAGAGTTATGACAAAGCAAAGCATTAGTTTGTTGAGCCTTTGACGTCATGATGACGTTTTTGCGAGCTCGGCTGGAACATGTTTTCAGCAATGCAGGACGATTTTTGGACGACTTTGAAGCGGTAAAAATTGGTCATCGAAGGTTTGTTTTGAGTTTTTAACGGCAAAAAGGGTCTTAACTTGACCCAATTCAACATTGTGTGAACAATTTAGGCCAAAATAAAATGGTCAATTTTCGTCTCAGGGGCACTTTAAGTGTCCTTTTAAGCAACACAGTGTGTCTGAAATGACCAGAATGCCAAATTGTATTCTTTCATTTTGATCTTCTCCACTCTGTACGTGGCTATTGACCTGATTCAAGGAAAATTACCGAGGAGCTTCCGATCGCCTTTGTTTACTTTGTCGTGCAAGCGTTACGACTGATCATGTTTATGCAACGTTTTAGGACGACTTGCTTTTTTTCCCATCCAATTGTTATGAAAACCTAAAATACTTTACGTAGAAGATAAACAAATAAAGTTTGAACGGTGAAAGACATATCATAGATCATTTTTCAGAATTATGCAAATGAGCTTTAACACGTGCGTGATTAAGTAAAGACATTGATTTGCGTTGTTTTCAAGATGATGGTGGAGGAAAGCTAGAGGGATACCCGCAGGTTTGAAACAATTGATGACCTCCCTGGTGTATAAACTATCCTACGATATGACTGTTTAGCCCGATCTACACCCGCATTTTGAGAATTCTTTGTTTTAAATTGGTTAATCTTTGATATACAAATTAAGGTCGAAGGGAAGGGTCTCTTCTGATCAAGTTGGTATGAATAGGATTTCAAGTGAAGTTTCCATATTTTGTCTGTGAACTTAGTGAACATAGCACTTGAAGCAAGAGAGAATTCCGTGAACTATACCATTGCAGTCGCAGCGCGCTCGATAAAAGCTGTGAAATTTACCCTTTCGATCGTTCTCTATACGGGTGGTCAAGCCAAAAGTCAATTTTCGCTTATGGTGAGGTAGAAAAAAGAGAATTGGAAAACAACCAAACTATTTTTGAAATGTATGTCCTAAACCCTCTTCATAGGAAAAAAATGAAGGAAAATTGTTTAGGACGGGAAGTCGAGAGGACCGCTCTTAGCGGGAGTGGCACTTAATTATGCTGATAAAGGAACTAGAGTTGGGTGATCAATGAAACAGTGGCTGACATTGTGAAAAAAAGGGTTTCTTGCTCTGTATCAAAACAGATGATTCAGTCAGGTTTTTTTATTGTAAAACTTCGACAGAAAGCTTTAGTACAAACATGCTCTGTCGATTTAAATCGTTCACTCGCGGCAATCAAGAAAAACGTCCTATTGTAGTCAAACGTCCGACCCGCTACATGTTCTTTAATCTATTTCTCGAAATGTACAATAAGCGTAAGGCGATACAAAGCAAGCGATAGAAACGTTGTACGACTTACGACTAGGAACACGAAAATCAAAAACGGAGAAGACGATAACCGAACTGGACAAATGAAACGTAGCGATGGCAGAGCACAAGTGAGCTAAAAAAACCCATGCAAAAGGGCCTTAACGAGACGAAATTATACGAAAACACCTAACAGAATATTGATTACGTAAAAGTGAGAAAAAGGGACAAAGAGTGCGATAATGAGGGAAAATAATTCGCTTACAAACGAGAAAACAAACAAAAGAAACAAATACAGCCACGCGGCGGTAACAGTCCACTAAGGGTTTGAAAGAAACTTTGTTGCAGCGTGCAGAATTGTTCATGCACTTATTTTTGTGAAAATTCGGGTGTTCGAAGCGACAGCGAATAAGTCACAAAGGCTCCTTTTATAAAAACATGTTAAAGAATAATGTTGAACCGATGTGATTAATATAAATTGTAATTCGGATAAAGAGAAATTCCACGACTATAACATTCGCATAATGCGTGACAGAGTAAACAATTCACAAGCTCCTGATAGCTTTAGATTATGGGATGCTATTTTTAACATTATCGAATGTCTTCATTTCCACTTCTGAAACTTAAACCAGTTTTACTAATTTCCAATGATCCTAAGGCGCAATAGTATCGTTTATTTAGTCTTTTCTGAGATTGAAAACATCTGCACATCTAAGTATATTTTGTCCAAGTAATAATTTCAAAACCATGGGGCACGGATTTCGTTTAATAAGCCGGAATTATCAAATTTAAAAAAGTGTTTATTGATATATTGGCGTAAATTTTAGGCGCTATCCTTTGACCTCCGTATGGTCCATTATTTAACATCTGAAGCTGTTTACTGATTGAAATGTCTCATAACGATTAATCGGCGCTTGCGACCACAACAAGGTTATATGTTATCTTCCTTTTCCATTTACCTCATAAATAGTTTTTAACCATCTTATTATCAGTTCTTATGAAATGGACGGATTTCAATTGTTCAGATTTATGGAACGAATTAAATTGAACTCGCGTATCGAGGACTTCAAGAAATATTTGAAATCATCTTTATAGCGAGTATTCTGCCAACCTTTCTATTCACATACTTCAACAGCTACCTTGTGAAACAAGAGGCTTTATGTGATCTTATATGAAGGAGTTCGATACAGTTAGAAAGCAGCGGCTCCTCGGTGATGTTTGGCTCTTTAGTTAGCCTCTGGTCAATTGATTGTTTTCCATTGTTTCTTTTATTCTTAATCAACCTTGGTTTACAGTAAAAGAGGCTTACTTACAGCTTTAAGTGCCGCCAGCCAGAAATCCTGATGCCGGCAAACACTCCTGGCGGTAAATCCTGTAACTGGTTGTTGGACAGGTCCCTGAAATCAATACGGCACCTCAGCGAAGCGTGACTCTGCTGTCTAAAATAATGTTTTCCATGGCCAATATCTTGAAAGCATACGATACTTTTTCAAGATACTATGAACGTTTTCTTTTTCCCCAAATACACATTAATGAATAGTTATTAACTTAGTTTGTCTTTTCTCTACCCTAAAGATCGTAATGCAAAATAAAATACCTCAATCAATTGGCAAAAATTTCACATTTCACATTAGTTTTCTGAGTAGTGGTACAATTTTTAAAGAGGGCGAATACATGCAGTGTTTGACGTAAATTCATCGGAATCACAACTTGAAAGAAATGGAGAACATTGAACTTTTTGGATCATCTTTTGTTAAAATCTTTCAGTAGCTTAGCTGGTCCTATATTCCAACCGTTTAATGAAACGCGAAGTGACCGGGAGTAAGTCAAAAGGATAAGCAATTAAGGACTTAAGGGAGTCTTTCGGAGTTGATAACCGTGGAGCAGATAAACAGGAACGTAAATATTAGCATATGCAGCAGGAATATCGGTTACATTGTGACTTTTTTAGTGGCGACTATCCTCATGCAGTCCAGATCAGTGTTTTAGTGGTTGCTTTCAAGCGATTTTGAGCGTTTTGTGGCAACTGAAGTTGAGCTTTCATCAGCGGCGTTATAGCTGTTGTCATCTTCCTTCGACTATTTATCAACGGTTTTCCACCGGTTGTCTTCAAGTGTTCATCAGCACTTCTAAAGCGTTTGTCACCAGGCCTCTATCATCGCTGTTGAAGCGTTTACATTCAACCGTACCTAAACGGTTTATTAGCTGTTGTCTTCAAGCGGTCTAACAGCGGATGCACTTCTGAAAGTATTGTTTTCTTTAGAGGATTTTTTAAAACGTTAATCAGCAGTGTTGTAAAATTCTATTCAAGCATAAATCTGCGGACGGTGTTGAAGCGGAGGTACCCTGGCAACCGTTCTTCTGTATCGTTTTTATGGTTGTAATTCAAGCGTTCATCAGCGCTGTGGTTTTCACACAAGATTCACCAGGAGTGCTGTAATGCAGGTCTTCAACCATTCACCGGCGATGATGTGGCGCGTTTTAGTTGTCGCCTCTGAGGGTGTTACAGGAGTGCACCTGTGAGCTGTTTTGTAGAGGATGTCTTTAAATGCTAATCCCTGAGGGTTCTTTTTACTAATTATTAGGGTAGTTTTGGATGGTTGTATTGCAATTGCTACGATACCGCTGATGAACGGTTTAAGAGTCTGTCCACGAGAGTGCCGGGCAGGCGTGACACATGCCATCTCACAGATTTCTTTCAAACTTTCACAGATTTAGCTCGAACTCTCGGCTTATCCTAAGTTATAAGAGTTCCCACATCAAATCCCTAAATTTAGCTCGAAAAATGCACTTTCAACGAATCTCCCTCACACTAACAAAATGCCATGGATTTTAATCGCATTTTGTCTAATGATTTTTTAACCTTTAGAAAACGATCCCTTAAAGTTGAAATAATTTGATATATCAGGATATCATTTCTGCCAATTTGGAGCAGTTGAATGTACTGGGTAACCAACTATTCGAAAAAAGAAATAGAAAACAGGGCTTTTGCAATTGTAAATATCTCCAATGGGCAACATTGTATGTTGTGCAGAACCATATTTCTGAAGTTGTTCCAGTAAAAGAAACTTGTCCTTGCCCATATTGTACGGTTTTGTTAAGCTCCCAGGCTCAATGAAAAGGTTTTCAAGGCTTGGATGCCAGCTATACAGTGTTTTTTCATATTTTAGGAAGAGTCTTGAGTTTGTAGCACCCTTTCGTCACCCCCACCCACCCCTCCCTCCGTACTTTTCAGTTCAAGTCTCTGTGGCATTGTTTAAGTCGTTTCCACCTTTTATAAATCGCTTCATGTGACTTATAAGTGTGGCAAGAATCTTTGCTGGTTTGGAAATCGCTGAAGTCGCACATGTCTATCTTTTCCTAGACGAGAAGCTGCGATCACCTCTGATAAATGTACGGAAACTTGGCTTGCCGTGACATCCATCCTGTACGCTTGTTGCTTTAAAAATCCAGTTATCCTATTTTCCTCCAAAGCTTTCTTAAGATCTGATTTTTGTCATAATAGCGCGAACTCTTTTCAACCTGGACGCTTTGGGGCCAAGATAGAGAACCAGAGGAATTCGACTACAAGGATAAAGCTTTAAGATGATGTATAATTTGATCTGTAAATATATATGGCAAACCCCTTTATAGGCCATCGAAGTTGATCTTTATATTACCTCTGCGAAAGAAAAGGACCATCTGCTATCACACAAAATTTGAAAGCGGTGTTTCATCGCGTTGGGGTGTACGAGGTTGCTGAGGCTGGATAATTTTTCATTATATAACAGGGGGGGGGGCAACAACCATGTAGGCGTATTTTGAACTTGTCGATTTATCGAAGAAAACAAAGCGCGATAGAACCTTTTGATGATTTTTGAAAAAGGTTCTACGAAATTTTGTGCCTGTCGACGGTTTCTCGATATTTATGGTCAGTGGCTTTTAAGTCTGGTGGGCTGAAAGCTTGGAAAGAGTACAATGTGGCGCACATTATCTCACAGTGTACGCTTGCCGGGCAAGGAGGAAGTGTTTCTTTTAACTGGAATAGCTTCCAAAATACGGTTCTCAATGAGTTCCAACAGAAAAAAGTTTGTACTTATTAACTGAGTGGTAAAGCCGGACGGGAAAATTTTGGCTTGAGGTCACCTGTGACATCCTCGCGCCATGACCGAGTGACAAATATTTTCCCGTCTGTCCCGCCCAAACTCAGTCAAAAAGCATTTTATCATATGACCGCTATGTGTCAAAATTCCGAAAATTTTCTTTCGACCAGAATTGGACGCGATAGACGGTGCACTCAGGACGACTACAAAAGCTGAATTTAGCATTTTACCTCAGGGATTTGATGGGGAGTGGGGGGACTCTAATGCGCCAGGGATAAGCGAGGAGCCTGGACTATTCAGGGTTCTTGAATAGCTTAGTGACCCTCCTAAACTGCGAAAGTTTGAGAGAAATCGGTGAGCTGGCGATGTGTCTGATGAATGCTTTAAGACATCTTCTTGAGCTGATAAACCTTCAACGCAACCGTTGTAACAGCGCTGCGGAACGTTTGTCTACAGCAGCAACAACACCGCTAATAAAAGCTGGAACACATCCACTACAAGACCACTGATAAACAACTGGAAAGAACTGCTACAATACCGCTGAAACTAAGGCACAATGCGAAGTCTCTGACACTAGCGGGCCGAGATCCTCGTGTAGAGCTTTTGTCTTATTCTGATCAGGACAGTAAACCGACAAGGAAGATCATTCCTGAATTACAATATGAAATACTGAGTTGTAAAAGAAACTAAGCAATTGCACGTGTCCAAATTTCCAGCTTAGCCAAATATCTGTTCATTCTACTTATTTAGATGTGTTAAGAGCGAATGTTACCAACGGTCAAACATTTGGTGGCAACAGCCAAAAGATCGATTCGGCTCATATTCTCAAGTTAGGTAGGCCTTATGGTGAGACAAAGCCCTACATACTTCGTCTGGCTGAATATCGATTTATTTTCGAGAAAATCGATAATAACTGGAGTTCGACCAAATGTCGCTTTTGAAGCTCTAAATTTCAGACCAATCTCGGAGCGTCGCGCCACGAATTAAAAACACTTGAACCGATAAAAACTACCAAATCTTGAAAAACAACATGAATACATATGCTGACAGCAATTTGAGCAATTTTTGATCGTTTATTTACGCAATCTAATTTAATTTAACCGACCTTCTTCTAACAAGATTAAAAATAGGTCAAAAGTAACCCATTATTGAACTATGTGCTATACAAAACAATCGACTGAAAATCTGGCTTTTGGAAGGCGAAGTGTGGTTCTTTTCGATCTCCAAAGGATTTTTTGGGGAAATGATTCAGTGCGGAAGTTAATCAAATTTTAAAGTTGGATAAAATGAGCTGATTTGACGATGCCGTCAGTTGTTCGAAAATGTTCACATTCACACACAAACTCAATTGTTTCGCATTTTACATCCAATCTACAGCTTATTTAACATAATATCATCTTACCGTCCATATTTCTGTATCACAAAAGGGGATTGCAGTCCTAAAATTGTTGCATTGCTTCCCCAATAGCAATAGAACTTGGCAGATAGTCAACACATCCTGATAATGATTATTTACAAAGCGCATCTCGGGGTTTCCCTATTCCCATTTCGTTGAAATACTTCACGTAAGAGATCCTTGTTTAATTATAAGTCTACAACCAAACCGTGAACCAAACGTAAGCGGAATGTTGCTAGTTCAGAAACATCTTTCTCGCGTGCAGAATAACGCTAATTAATTCAAAATGAGGTCTACTGAAATAAAACGCAAAAATAAAACATTGGATTATTAAGCACGTGGCTACAGGAACAAAGGTCGTGTATTACATATACGAAACAGAAGCAAACAATTATCTAACTCCGATCATAATTTAATCTATCATAATTGAATGTTTCATGGTACTTCAGGGGATAAAGCTCATTTTAGGACAAAAAAAGATCTGCAAAGGGCATAACCCATCATACATCACTGCAGATGTGCGACAACGAAAAGTGTAGTGTTTGAATATTTGTTATTTAAAGGAAGTTTTATAAGGGTCAAACCTAGAAAACCGCAATTTTTGCTGTAATGTTTGTAAAAGCCAACGTTCCACAGTTTATATTTATACTACTTCTTCTCCAGAGGCTACTGTGCCTTGTTAAGTTACTCGTGCCGGTAGTAAGACTACGACCCAGGTAGCACGTCCACATTTTTTACACCCACCTTTTCCCGGCAGCGGTCCAAAAAAAGCTCACATCTAGAAATAAAACCATTTCTGCGTATCTCGGAACTCAAGAAACGCTTCGAGTAATCACTGCACCCGCTGACACAGAAGACTCGAGTGCGAGTCGGTATACCTACATCAAATACTTGCATTTTGGAAACAGCGGCCGGCTTTGAAAAATCAACTCAACTAGTTAGTTATTTAGTATTCTTGTCCAAGAAGGTAGCCAAGTAGTGATCTATCCCCC
>NC_142519.1:40851612-40909112 GCF_964205215.1 Stylophora pistillata | reverse complement strand
AATTATATAGATTGTCTTAGTTTCTTAAATTTTTAGATCATTTTCGTAACACCAATCATTTTTCAGTAACCATGTAGATTATCGCTATGGCGTGACACTGTATTTCTCGATGAAATATTCATCGGTCGCGTTCCAAAAAATGCGAGAATAGGACATTTTTCGATATTTCTTCACATTTCTGTGCATCCGTGTGGCTGCCAACAGCTGGGTGATGTGTATGGAATCAGTGAACAGCTTGGTTTGAAAAGATTGTTGTTGAGTTATAGAGACGATTTAAAAAATTAAAGGAAAACCTTTTGGCCCCACTCTTTATCGAAGATTTCAAAGTTATGAGGGGTGAGCTCTCCACAGGTATACCTGTCCACAAAACCGTGGGGGTTCGGAACAAAATTTTATTTGGAGAAAGTGAACATTTTAAGACATATTGTAAATGAATAATCAACAAGTGGGCAAATTTCAGAGTAGAATCCAATCCGTATTATATATGTGACAGACCTCTTGTTCTAAGATCAGGAATTAATTAAATAAATCCATTGAAAAAGATTTCTTTCTTGATATGTAGATTGGAGTGAGTTTGACAATGATCACCTGAATGAATTCGAAGGTGGAATAAGTAAGCTTGCAATGCTGCACATTCGGAACCAATATTGTTCTGTACTTAGTGAGTGAGTTCTCAGATATATTGCGTTGCTAAGGTAGCTTACAGAAATGTTTATATGATGAAGGAGGTTTAACTGAAATAGTAATTCACTTCTAGTCATAAAATGGCGAAACAACTCTTACAGAAGTGTAACAGTTCTAGTAGAAAGACCCAGGTCAGATCAGGATGACAAAAACCGATAGACCTACCAGTAGAGTGCACATTAAACTGACCCCCAGATTAAATGATATCAATTAACGTTTATATGTAGTAAAACAGAAGCTTTGTGTGACCAAGTAAACTAGACGAATTAAACCGATTCAAGTAATAATTAATGCACCCGAAACCTATTTAATCTCCCCGAAAATTGAATTGAAAAGATTGAAATAACCAAACCGCAGTGCTCTTAATGTAACCACAGGCTGAGGGAGTGAAAATACTTCACAAGGTTTTTGACCCAAATTTTTTATTTTTTTTTTTTATTTATTTACAGCGTCAATTTTCTTTAAAGCGTAACCTTGGGTGAGCAATTTGACAAGATTTTCATGTTGTGACTAAGCTCCGATAAGGATTGATCACGGGGAATACAAACTTACCCAATTAAAAAGGAATCATCAAGTGAGAAAGTTTGAAATGCGCTGTTAGATAAAGCTTTGAACTCCTCCGCTCCCCTTCCCTCCTCCCTCGCTTTATTAAATACGAAGAAAACCTGTTTCTATAGCCACCTTATCTACTGTATAACTTTTTAAGCTTCAACTGCAGCTGAATCAACACATGCTAATAGTTTCTTAATAAGTTGCCACTCCTATGAAGCACCCTCATTCCAATGAGCTTCCCTTTTTTCAGCCGAGATTTTGAAGGAGTACTCATGCAGGTGCTTATTTAAAGAAGTACGTTCAACAGAATTGGCTCATTAGGTTTCACAGGAGCAATCCAACATGTCAAGATAAAATTCTCTGATTAGATTATTACATTTACAAATAATTCAGGATTTCTCTGAATTTTTGTAATGCAGTTTGACGCATCTACGCCGCGATAGACTAACAAAATGCGGCGGAGGGGTATGCTCCTATGTAAAAACTTCAATCAACTTTACCGTACGAAATGACCTACACATGGATACACTAGAAAATCTTTGCTTGGAAATCCATAAGCCAAATTCAAAATCTTTTGTGATTGTTACTTGGTACAGACCACCTGACTCTCCTATTGGCATTTTTTCACCTTTTGAATCCCTAATTGGGAAATTGGATAGTGAAAATGTAGAATTTTTTGTACTGGGAGACATGAACTGTGACATGATCACTACTCGATATGACAATGACACATCCAAATTAAGGAGTATTGCTGATGTCTACGGACTCGAGCAGCTTATCTCTGAACCGACGAGGATAACACCCACCTCATCAACTCTAATTGATTTAATCTACACCAACTGCTCGGATAAGATTGCATGTTCGGGAGTTTGTCATATCGGAATAAGTGATCATAGCATGGTGCATGTATATAGAAAACTTGCCCTGAATGGGATGTCTAACGGACATAATTCTATTACATACAGAAGTTTCCGAAATTTCGATCGCCAAATGTCTCGTTATGATATTCTATCTCAATGTTGGGATAATGTATACGAGTCTTCCAACCCAAACGTGATGTGGCAGCAATGGAAATGTACATTTCTGGCTATCGCTGACAAACATGCCCCACTGAAAACGACGCGCGTTCGTTGACGGAGTTCTCCGTGGATTACCTCTGAATTGAAAGACCTTATGCATAATAGAGACATATTAAAAATCAAAGCTAGCAAGACAAATGATCTTAACGATTGGGCATTATTTAAGAAACAAAGAAATATAGTCAATAGGCAAATACGCTCAGCTAAGCAAGTTTATTACCAAAATAGTTTTAATAAGCAAACCAGCGACTCCCGAAAGACCTGGCAGACTATAAACGAGCTAACTTCTCGAAAATCTGGGAAAACGCCAGTGGCGTCACTAAAAGTGAACGGATTGACGATAACTAATCCGTTGGAGCTATCAAACGAATCCAATAACCACTTTGCTAATATTGGTCCAAAACTTGCCAGTGAGATAAATTGTAATAGTGGTAGCTATCAAAGATATCTTAGCGCAACAGATAAACGGTTTAAGCTCCAACCCACCAATCCAACTAAAGTATTTTCACTTTGAAATAAACTAGACAAGTCAAAGGCAACAGGCCTTGACAAAATATCTGCTAGGTTTATCAGGGAATTTGCTGATCTTATTTGTGTGCCGATATGTGATATTTTCAATCAATCTATTAGCCAAGGGACGTTCCCAGACGACTGGAAATATGCAAGGGTTACCCCTCTTTATAAACAGGGTGACCGCGGTGATGTTAACAATTACCGCCCAATATCGGTGATTCCAATAATGGCGAAGGTGTTTGAAAGGATAGTTTATAAACAGTTATATGCCTATTTGGAAGAACACGATATTTTATGTCAAAAGCAATCAGGGTTTCGTGCCAATCATTCAACTGTAACAGCTTTGTTGGAAGCGACAGATTATTGGGCATATAATATTGATAACGAGAAAATCAATGGAGTCATTTTTCTAGATTTGAAAAAAGCTTTTGACACTGTTGATCATCAGATCCTTCTATCGAAACTAAACTATTATGGTATACATGGAAAATCTTTCAGATGGTTTCAGTCATATTTGGAAAACCCAACACAAAAATGCTCTGTCAACGGGTTGCTATCCAGTAGCTACTCGTTGACTTGCGGCGTCCCTCAAGGGACCATCCTCGGTCCCTTATTGTTCTTATTATATATCAGCGATCTTCCAAATTGCTTATCAAATTGTAAACTGAGAATGTATGCCGACGACACGCACCTCTCATATGCGGGAAGCAATCTTGAGAACGTTCAGTTTTGTCTAAATGAAGACCTAGAAAACGTCTTCAACTGGCTACAAGCAGACAAACTCACGTTGAACATGACTAAAACCGAATTCATGCTAAAAGGGTCGAGGCAGAGACTGAATACTCTCACAGCTTCACCAACAATTAGAATGAACAATACTCAAGTGAGCCAGGTTACAGCTACAAAATCGCTTGGTGTAATAATAGACGATAAACTCGATTGGCATAGTCACATCGAAAAAATAACGAAAAAGATCGCCTCTGGTATCGGGGCCCTAAAGCGAATTAGGCACCTGATCCCTTCATCAACCTTACATCTCATCTACCAAGCTTTAGTAAAACCTCACTTTGATTACTGTGACATTGTTTGGGGTAGCTGTGGGAAAACGCTACGAGACAAACTGCAGAAATTGCAGAATAGAGCATCCCGTGTGTTGACATTCTCTAACCATGATGCTGATGCAACTGAGCTACTCGAGTTTTTAGGGTGGAAAAATCTTGCACGCCAGCAGAAAATCCATAAAGCCACCATGATGTTTAGATGTCTGAACGGGCTAGCTCCAAGGTATCTATATTCAAAGTTTACGTGGCGTGACTCTTCTTATGACCTCAGGGACTCTGAAAATAAGCTTAATGTTCCGCTACCGCGCACTAATTATTACAGAAAAAGCTTTAGCTACAATGGCGCCACATTATGGAACAGTTTACCACGCGATATAAGGAACAAAGAGTCTCTGGGGTTATTTAAACGTAAGATCAATGACATTCTTTAAGTCTAACGCACGGCACTCACGGAAAACAGCTTTAGTGTTATAGTATGTAGTTTTAATTTTAAATATCTTAGCGTATGTGATATGTATTTTTATAGGCTGATGAATTGATCGTGTCTAAATAAAGATTACAATACAAAACAATACAAAAGATTTTAGTAATTATGCCGGAATTATAGTCGATCCTCTGACCACAGACAGCATTATACCTAAAAGTAAGCTAGTATAATTCATCTAAGCCTATCAGTGACCGTCAAATAGCTTCAATTAATGTCTTTCAGATCTCGCTATTCTTACTGCTCGTCAGTTCTGGATCTCGAGGACTCTTTGGATCTGAAGACTGAGAGGCCAGTCTCCGACTGTTTCTAATTATACTAGCTTTTAAAGTCATTCTCAGTATTACAGTTTTTCGCCCAAACACATACTTATATCATTGAAAATGGTTGAGAAACGCACTATCTTTACGCCCCTTACAATTAGAATGTTCTCTTTGCCTAGCATATGAGAGAATCGCTCAGACTGGGTGCATAGCATCCCCTCAGCGAATAAAGTGACACTTCTCTTGGTGGAGGCGTAGCGTTTTACGTTCGCAATGATGTTGTGGTGGACAGAAGAGAAGACCTTGAAAGGCCCGACATGGAAGGAATTTGGCTTGACGTTTTCCCTCCAAAGTCACGCAGTTTTTTAACTGGTTCTTTGTATCGACCGCCAAACTCATCTAATTATTATGAAAAAAAATTTTGTTCAAAAATGAATAACACCCTAAACACTACTGTTTCAAAGGGTCAAGAAGTAGTTTTACTTGGGGATTGGAACACCGACCTCGCGTCGAAACGCAGAATTTAAACATCTTAAATCTTTATTTAAATCACTGCAGTTTACTCAAATAATCAAGGAGCCCACAAGAGTCACCGCGGAATCTAGAACGGGGATTGATCTGATCGCTACAAACCATCTGGGATCGTCACTGGTGCTAGCGTAGGCGATCATGAAATGACTTTTTGTGTGAGAAAGATCAATTGGAAAAAAGCTCCACCGCAACTCAAAACATTTCGAAACTATGCAAATTACGACCCAGATAAATTCCTCTAGGATTTGAAAAACACAGATTTTGTTCTTCCAAATGACCACGGTAACAATAAGGACGTTTATGAGCTTTGACAGTCCTTCAAAGAAAAGTTTACCAACATAGCAGAAAGTCACGCCCCCACAATTGTTAAACGCGTTAGGGGTTTAAACAATTGTCCTTGGCTCAGTATTTGTATCAAACGTCAAATGAGACAGAGAGATTATTTACAGAAAAAAGCTCACACTACCAGACTTCCCTCAGATTGGAAAAGATACCGCTTTCAAAGAAATCGAGTTACCAATTTAATAAGAAAGGAAAAGGAAAAATACAATCGAAGGCTTATCGACGAGAATACTGGCGATCCCAACTCATTCTGGCGAGCAGTTAAGAAAATCCTTCCCTCCGAAAGCAAAGGACCATCTCCAAAACTCAAAGTCGACGGTCAAGTATTAACTGAAAAGAGCTACAATTACAAATTATTTCAACAATACATTCGTAAATAAAGCTTTCAACCTTTGCAAATCGTTTGTAAATGATGCATCGAAACTCTTATCAAGTCTATCTTTAACAGAAGCTACGAACGCTACTTTTCTGTTTACTGATAGTTCTAAAAATGCTGTTCTGTCTGAAATCCGACGACTTAAATCAGGAAAAGCTTGGGCTTAGATAATATTCCACCAAGACTTCTAAAGGACGCTTCTACAATAGTCACAAAACCTATTACAGTAATAATTAATGCTTCACTGTCTCAGAGCAAAGTTCCTGACGACTGGAAAGCTGCCTACGTTATTCAATTATTTAAGAAAGGGAAGAAAGAAAATGTTAACAATTATGGCCCCATATCTATCTTACCTACAATATCTAAGTTACTTGAACGAGTGGTGCATACTCAACTAGTGAGCTATTTACAAGAAAACCATCTACTCAGTCCGTTCCAATGTGGATTTTGCAAACGACACTCAACAGCATTTGCATCTCTGTCTTTCGCGGACACAATCCGGCGAAATATTGATCTGGGTTTCATGACGGAAGCAGCTTTTGTGGACTTGCGTAAGGCATTCGACACAATAGATCATTCTATTTTGTTGAGGAAACTGCGCTCTTTTGGAATCAAAAGCAAAGAGCTGAACTGGTTTTAAGACTATCTGTCTGGCCGCACCCAAGTTGTTGGCGTTGGTGGTGTTCTGTCTGATCCTCAACACATAACATCTGGTGTTCTGCAAGGCTCTATTTTGGGCCCCTTACTCTTTGTTATTTATATTAACGACTTTCCCTCTGCATTAGGTCTTGTCACGTGCTCATGTATGCTGATGATACTGTTCTGTTTTGTGCCGGTTTTAACTCGAAAGT
Organism: Stylophora pistillata; assembly: GCF_964205215.1. Classification (NCBI taxonomy): domain Eukaryota; kingdom Metazoa; phylum Cnidaria; class Anthozoa; order Scleractinia; family Pocilloporidae; genus Stylophora; species Stylophora pistillata. Next base: position 40,902,376 of record NC_142519.1, on the reverse strand, counting down.
CATCGAAGATAATCTGAATCAAGACCTAAATACATTGGGTGAATGGCTCCAAGTGAATAGCTTATTTCTTAATACCACCAAATCTGAAGCCATGCTGTTTGAAACTCATTCTAAGCTGTCTAAACATAACGACTTTGTTATTAATTTTCACGGACAAAGTTTAACACGGGAGAACAAGTTCACTTATCTTGTTATTATATTTGATGAGGCTATCTCACGCCTCGCAGTTGGGCAACCTAGGACTGCACACATTCGCCCCGTCCTTAAGGAGCCACACTGGTTACCTGTGGAGCAGCGAGTTACCTTTAAAGTATTACTGTTAACTTTTAAAGCTCTCAATAGTCTGGCGCCTCTGTATCTAAGTCAACTTATAGTCCCATATAGCCCTACAAGAAATCTTAGGTCAGCTAGCAAACATTTATTAGAAGTACCGAACGGTCGCTTCCCCAAAGCACTGGAATGATATTCCCTTAGACATTGAATTAAGTCGATCAGTTGACGTCTTTAAATCTAGATTGAAAACTTATCTTTTCAGACTTGCTTTTAATTGATTTTGTCTTGGTAAGATTGTTAGTTAAATATTTATTAGATTGTAAACTGAAGCGATATAGAGCTTTTGTATATACCGCTATAGAAATAAAGTTATTATTATTGTTATCATTATTATTATTATTATTATTATTATTATTATCTCTTGGGCTCCCCACATTCAGCACATTATATCTAAAGCTGGCAAAAGGCTAGGTATGCTATCTCCATTGCCAAGAGATTTAACTTGTCATGCTGCCAGCACTTTGTATCTATCAATCATTCGTCCAATATTTGACTATGGTGAGAGTGTATGGAATTGTTGTGGAGTGAGCAATGCCAGACTGGTGGATAATTTTTAAAGAAGGGCATCCAAAATTGTTTAAAAATCTAAGGATAGTGGTCAAGCTTTAATGGATCTTAAATGGCCTGTATTACAGTCGAAAAGAGACGAACATACTTTTAAACTGGTTAATAAACGTATATCTCGTAATTGTCCTCAATTTTTTGAGCAATATTTCAATTTTAATAATACCAGAACAAGACAGGGAAATTTGCTTCATTTGCCTCGCGTTAGAACTGAAACAGTCAAGAAATCTTTTTTTTATCATGGGTGTGTTGTTTATAATAGTCACGTTAATTAGAATTTTCTGCAATATTGTATTGTATAGATTTTTTATTCTATTATATTTATTTTTGGATCCTATTCACCGGGGCTCCTATTGATAGCAGAGCTTTACGTTCTGATGGGACTACCCTGATGCTGGGATTTCTATTTATTTTTAAATAGAGGTGTTATTCATTCATTCTCTTAGGTATTAAAGGAAACGTCTTGCTATCTAATTTTTTAAAATTAACTCAGCCGTTAGCTAGTCTACGAAACCGAAACAGTCGATGACGGAAATATTCCAAGAATCAGCTAGATTTGTTTTTTTTCAAGGATTGCTGATTTGAGCAAACAAGAGGCTCCAACTAATATGTCGATAGGAACGGGTGTCAATCAGCCACTATTTAAAATTAAAACCAGGCGTCAGCGTATTAGTTGGAACTGAGTTGCCGGCGGTTTGAATTCTCTATTCTATATCCCCAAATCGCTTTCATACAAAGTTGTTGCTAGATAAGTGACGATTGCTAAAAGTGCCAGAAGCACTTGCACAAGTGTAATTAAATGAAAAACTCTGATCTTTGAAGCCCGGTCCAACAATTCAATGGACGTGACTGTCAGGTTATCTTCGTACTGCACCCGAACTTGTAGCGAAAAATTATAGATCTGTACTCTTAGCGTCGAAGCATAAACTGGTTGATTTTTATTGGACGAGATCTGGCGCCCTTTCACCCACAGGGAATACTACCTTAGCTCATTAGGGAGTTTAAGCAAATCACTACGGCTGGCGCTGCTACGGCTATCGTGGTTGACGAGGCTTGGGGAGAGTACGTCGCCGTAGCCCGCCAAAATTCAACTTTAATCAACGCGAACAACAAACCTAGTACGGCCGAGAAGTTTTAAACCAATAAATTAAGCGTCTTCGCGATAGTTTTTGCACGTCTAAAAACTTAAAATGACTTCGTTCAAAGGGAAGAGGGATTCCGACGTTTGGAAAGAAAAATTGTAAGCGATCCTGTGCACAGTGAATGAGTGAATTAAAATATTTAACCTTACGTGTTGTAAAATTGCCAGTTTGGAGCTTATAAACACCAAATCAAAGTTTCTACACGGTCCCTCATAACCCTCGTCATTCCTCGGCTTCAGCTATTTAAATTTCAAGTAGTCTTTGAGGTTTCAAAAGGAAAAGCTAGACTTTCTACTGACGCATTTCTCCTTGCGTTCGCTGCGTTCTCCATGTGCACACTGCTTCGATCCTTAGACAAACCCGGCTGCAAAAATAAAGGCAGATTCACTCGGTAAGGGACAGCAAGCTTGATAAATATTCCCAATAAGCTATTTTTAAAGATGTTAAGTTTATTACAATAGTTAAAATTGCTCAGGAGAATGTATAAAGAGAAGAAAGAAGCGAGATAAGTTCACGTACCACAGGCTACGCCTAAAGCTTTCCACTCGCGTAGAAGGATTTCCCGCTACGGCTGGATGGGAACCACTGACATGCGCAATGACTCCTTTCTGGACAATTTTACTTCCGGTATCCGTAGCAGCGCCAGCCGTAGTGATTTGCTTAATTTCCCTATTAACTTGTCAGGGCGGAGTTACGAAACAAAGGCCTCGCCAGCTATTGTTTGTGCTACGGTTTCGTTTTATCACACTTTGCCCGCGAGTTTTAAAACCTAGCAATTGAAAAAGCTAAAGCCTACAACGGCTGTTTGCGTCCGAGTTTCTGCCAAACCATTTAAAATCAACAAACATTTTTTTGTCATTGAATACCCCTCGAGTTTTATTGTAGTTTAAGCATTTTGACTATGAAGAACATACTCATACATAGCGAGTACTTCTGAGAAAGCGGTCAAGAACTAGAGATTATTCAAATACAACTAAATTAGTTCACTTTTTTTTTTTCGCTTTTACACATCGGACTGTTATCGGAATGTCACTGTCAGGTTATATTTGTACTGCACCCGAACTAAATTATTACTGAGATAGCGATCACAATGAGAAAGGAGTTTATTAGACGAAAAAAAACTAGAGATGATTCAAAAACAACTGAATCAGTTCACTTTTTGCGCTTTTACAAATGGGACTGTCATGGTGTAGTAAAGTAACTTATGAAATTCATAAGGTCGTCGATTTGAGTTTCCATTTACTCTAAAGAGCAGTTATTTGGGATTCGCCCCAATCTAAATGTTGTTCATAAAATCAAGAAAGCTGTCGAAGCACCATGTAACAGTGCAAGTGTTTCCATCAGGTTCTTTATCGAGTTAAAGTAATGTTTCGCTTAAGGTATAAACTGCCATAGCGTAGGTGCTGTGCGCTCTTTGTTAGACCGCGATCCCAAGATTGCGGCCGACACATACCGATGTCGTTATCATTTCTAGTGATAGTCAGATCCACTGTATGGTTACAATCAATGATCGCTTCCGGCAGTTCTACGTTCAATAAAACTTGGCTCTGGACAGTGCAAACCTTCGTCAAAATCACTTTTCTGATATGATTTTTACAAATCAAACGAGAAATACGATACTTAATTATCGATTTCTCTCGCCTAGATGAAACCTTAAAATTGGGAACCTTCTCCACATAAAAACGTTTGTTTTCAGTCAAATTTAACCATCGGGATTCAAAAAACCAGAAAGACCATGCTTCAAGCTATGGCATAGAGTTCGTACTGCGAGCGTTCATAGTGCACAGTTTCTTTCTAGAGGTCAGCTTCTAGTCCTCGTTTGGCGGGTGATAGATTTGTGGGAGCGGACCGGGGGACATAGGGGCGGGGATGTAGAATTAGACCGGTGGTGTTTTATTGCTCGCCATTGATTCTTTTTTCCACTGACTATAAATTTTTCACTGGCAAGGAATGCAATTCTGTGTGAGACTGTTTCTGCCCCTCCCATTACTCGCGTGGATGTTACAGCAGTAATTAAAAATTTATGTTGGTACTTACAGTCTTCCGAGCCACGAATTACGCGAAAAAACTCCCAGGGATAGGTTCTTTAACTGATTATTGGACAAGTCCCTGTCAACAAAAAATTGTTCTATCAGATAGCTAGATTTGCACTGTTAGATATCGCTTAGAACTTATACGACTCCTACCGGGTGGAGAGGGCTAAAAAAGCTGCTGATTTGATTTTTACCTCGAATTACATTGGTAAGGATGGGCCTTAACGTTACCGAATATCAGTTAACTTTAATTTCCTATCTCAACTGAAACAAATAACATTGGTCGATAAGGTTTGAAGGAAGGTTTCTTCGATAGATAAGAAGTGGTATTCGTCATACACCTAGCGAAGGTAAAACTCTTTGGTAGAAGTTATATATAGACAGATAATTCAAGATTTTCCTGGATTGGTGCATCAGAAGGTAAACGTGAAAATTTAGAATTTTATGATTTTTGTGTCACCATGAAGGATATGAACCCACCGGTTTTCGATTATCCTCCCCCCCTCCCCCTCATTCATCATCGACGACTGTTTTAAATAGCTACAGAAATTACTGAAGTCGACAGTGTATTAGAGATCATAGTCCACTTCAAAAGCCACTCCCTCCTCCGTGAAATATTTTATTGCCGCCACTTTCGCTAGAATGGTTACAATCCCATCGATAAAATTGTCGTTGCTAACAATTAAAATAAAGCAACATTATGTAAGACTTAACAACGGAGTATTAGGTAAACTGAAGCTTTTCACACATTGTTCTATTGATTTGTGTCCATTTTCTTTTACGAGGGTCACTTTATTTTCCATATCATATGAATATACTCAATGTAACCAACTGATTCTGCAAAAGACCACACTTTCTATCGGTTTACTAATGTAAAAACCCACGCAGGGTGTAAGAAGTCGTAATAAAGTTTACGTCAGCGGTAAAAATGAAAGAAACCCTATGCTCTTTGACTTTTTAGAATTTCTCAGCCTTTACTAGTCTTAAAAACTGAAACAGTCAAGACGGAATTTCTGAGAATCAGCGAGATGTTTTCGCCGGATTACTGATTTAGGGTTAGTGTCAGCAAAAGAGGCTGCCCCCCGGAAAAATCGTTCCATGCGTGTTTCTATAGAAGAAACCATGAAAAACTATATACCACTGTAAAGCTAGCGCTTATAGTGCATCTGAAATAACAAAAGTTTTGATAGGTTTTCTTTTGGTTAGCGCGTGCAGGCCTTGAAAGACAAAACTGACGGTATCTGTTGAACTGAATTACCAGCCTTTGAGTTACCGCGGACACTCAAGCAAACCGGACTGTATCACTCAGCGAATAAAAGGCTAAAAAAAGGATGCAACGCTTTTTCGATATTCCTCTAGGTTCCCGAGGGAATCTATATTAAAGTTAGACAAAAGAAAATGTTTCGACGAATATTCTCGCTAAGTTTCATCAAAATATGACAGAACTAGATACTCTTTTAATTCGTTTAAGTAAAGATAACTCGCGTAAAAACGGACATCAAGGTTTCGGTCTGCAAAGGAACTGATTCTAGGTTTTTGTCGCGCATTAAGGACAAAATGTCAAGGGTTCAAAAAAGTGAGCGATATTTATTATTTACTTAATTTTTTATAATTATTTGTATCTTGTGGTCAGATGTGTTCGCATGTTAACAAGCGCGGTATCTCCCTCTAGCGCTTTCTCACATTCTGCTTTTTTACTTGCGCGTGTTTTAGTGCGTAATAAAGTTCGTAGTGGAAGGATTTTTGATAGTGTTCTCCTGTCTAAGTAATCTTTGTTGGATGTTTTTTTAAATCTGCCATGCTTGATATGGAAAAGAAACTAGAGAGTTTAGGGTTTGAATCAATCAATTCAAACAATCACTTTATTTAAACTCACACGAACACAGTGTACTAGAGAAGATTATAACTATTACAGAAGTGTTACAAATATCAATATAAGGAATACAGTGCAATAAGAGAACAGAAAAAAAATAAAAATAATTTACAATTCATTGTCACTAAGGATATCTAACAATTGAAGAAGCAGAGAAGGAAAAGAAAGTTTTTTTGGGACCACTGATAAACAAAAGAAAGAATCTCAAAATAAATTATGTCAGAGAATTTTGAAGAGGTTGTGAGATTTCAGCACTGGTTCTGAGTGTGATGCTGGTTCAGAAAATGTCTTAGTTCTGAGTATACGCTTTTGCAAAGTAATCACTGGCTTTAAATACGTGGGATATGTTAAACCCAAACTAGGATACCATATGTGAGAAAGGGGTAGATTAGTGAATAATAAAGCATATGAGGTACCGTATTTATTCGCCTATAAGCCGAGCGATTTTTCCAACAAATTAAACTGAGAACAGGTAAATTCTCGCCAAGGTAGGGGGTTCGGCTTATAGCCGAGTATTTTCGCCAAAAAATATTTACGGGTGCCTAACAAGAATCGAAATTCAATGTTTATTGGACTATAAGCCGAGCGATTATCAACAAACACAAATTTCCGAGATCACGAAAGGTAGGTACATGTAAATCATTGTTGGTCATTGACTTTAATTTATGTGGTGGCTCCTAATGGAGCCGTTTTGTTTTTGAAGTTGAAGTTTGTGACATTGAAGTTTTTAGTCATCGTCGTCTTCTTCGCTGTCAGTCTCAAACTCATCCTCCATGTCATCATCAGCTACCTCAGGCATTTCGTTGTCGTAGATGGCGTCGTCTTCTGTTCCATCGAGAGCGTTTGAGATCCCGCACGGTTTGAACGATCTTCTCACCATCTCTTCCGGAATCTCTTCCCATGACTGCCTCACCCAGCGAAGGACCAGGTTTTTGGACGGGGCCTTCTTCTTTCCCGCTGGCGTGTACTCGAAGGGACCTGTCATCATCCAGTTAAGGTACTTTCGCCGCATGTTGTCCTTGAATGGTTTGTTGAGGCATTTGTCTAATGGCTGCAGGACTGGAGTCAGGCCGCTTGGAATAACAGCTACGTCGATCTTGCGCCATTTTACGTCTGCTTTCACCGACTCTGTCAGATGGTCTTGGAAAGAATCCCATACAAGCAGTGACCGTTCATCGCGAGGATTCCTTGGCAAACAGGTACGAATCCACTCCTTCACTCCTGAAATAAATAACAGAATACCCAATTAGAATAAATTGACAGAATGCGAAGATCAGTCATTTGAGCATAACATCAATTACCAGTGAGCTATGAAATAGAAATGTGACAAATTCCTACCTTTTTCATCCATCCAACCCTTCTTGTGGAACGATACTCGAACAGTGTCTGGAACAGCGAGGTCTCTTGGAGTGCGAACACCTTTGAAGATCACGGAAGGTGGAAGTTTTTTGCCATCGGCGGCGACTGCGAGTGTGACTGTAAAGCTCCTCTTCTCGGCGCTGCAAGACTTCACTGGAACTGTTCTGCTGCCACTGAATTCAAGGGTTCTGCTCGACGGAAGCTCGAATCGCATAGGAGTTTCATCCATATTGAACAGCCTGGAGAGCGAATGGCCATACCGCTGCCGAAGTGCGATCACGAACCGATGGAACTGGATGATCTTTTCTTCCAGATCTTGTGGGAGTCGCTGGGCCAGGGTTGTCTTAGTGCGAAGGCTGATGGAATGGCGCTTTTTCCATCTCTGGTACCAACCCAGTGAGGCTTTGAAGTCTGGATCACTGCTCAACTCTTTCGCTTTTAGCCGTAGAATTAATCCGCTTACAGCAATTCCTGTAAAAGATAAAAGAGATCAATCTTGACTTGTTTTGACAACATGAAAAACTGGCCAATCAGAAGCGGTCATTTCCACGGTTTGTGTAAACATTGCAACACGATGTGACGGATATCAGCTGATCGAAGCTTTTCATTGTTTTAAAGAAGCGAAAGACTTACCTTGACTCCTCTGCTCTGAAAACCAGTCCAGTAGTGTTTGATCCAATTCAGGATACTTTGGCAAAAAGCAGCCCATTGTCTTTCGCTTTGCTGACATTTTAAGCTCACCATTAAACAGGTTCGCTTGATCTTTTCGCCAGCGACGCACGATCGATTCACTGATTCCGTAATCTCTAGCGATCTCGGAGTTGTTCTCGACGGCCTCTGCTTCAGCAACGACTTTTAGTTTGAATGCTAAGTTGTATGAAGAACGACGAATTTTCGGCATGATGATCGATTACGATAACTTTGAAAGAGCGATTGTTTGAGACAGGATTCTGAACTTAGGTGAATGTTTTGTTATGTCACGCATGGTTCTATTTATTTACACATTAAATTCAACTTATCTGTGATTTGTTGTTACTTTCAATTAAACGACCAATAACAACTGAGTAAATAACCTACTTTTTGGTTGCATGTTTCCCAAGAGGGAAGCTCCTTTTGTTTTCGGTTTATGTTAGTTCATCTCAGTTAACGACGCGCGTGGAGTACTTTGCAATTATTAGTTCTCGGCTTAGAGCCGAATGTTTTGTGTTTATTTTTATTTCAATGCAACAGCTGCTGACATGAAGAGGTTTAGGGTCTCGGCTTATAGGCAAATAAATACGGTATATCAATGCCAACATAGTAACTCAATTTTGAGAAGGTTCTTACAGTTTTTGACAGTTTTAGGCAGAGCTCATCAATATGAATCTTCCATGTCAGACTTGAGTCAAAGGTAACCCCTAGATATTTTACCGTGGAAACTTGTTGGATATTCAAGCCATCAATAATAAGGTTAAATGACTTGTGTGGTTTTATTTTATGAGAATGTAAGAGAATAAAATTTGTTTTGAGAATACTAAGTGCTAGTCTGTTAGATTTCATCCACTCTGCAACTGCTTTTAGCACACTATTTAACTTTAGTTCAAGATCGTTAAGGTTCTTACAAGAGCAGTAAATGTTGGTGTCATCTGTAAATAAGTGAAAGGTGAGCAATTTTGAAGCATTAGGTAACGAAGTCATTGATTTAAAACAAAAACAAAAAAGGTCCAAGAACAGATCCTACAGGAACCCCACAAGTGACTGATGGGGAATCAGTGTCATGACCATTAACACACACAAATTGTTCTCTGTTGGATAGATAACACTGAAACCAATTATAGACTTTACCTCTTTATCCATAATGATGCAATTTCAACAAAAGAATACATTGATTTACTGTATCAAAGGCTTTTTATAAATCAATGAAAATACCACAGCCAAACTCAATGTTGTCAATTGAGTAACAAATAGATTCAGTGATACTTATGAGTGTGTGATTGGTTGAAAACTTCTACCTCAAGCCAAAATGAAGTGAGTAGAGAACATTATGACATTCAAGATAACCAGAGAGGCACTTCTACATATCTTTTTCATATATTTTCCTTAAAAAAGATAGCACTGATATTGGCCTATAATTATCATTGTCTTGTCTAGAGCTTTTCTTAAAAAACCACAGTAACTCTTGTCAATTTAAGTTCATTTGGAAAAATGCCACAGAGAAAAGAATCATTAATTAGGGACGAAAAAAGTGGAGAAATATGGTTTTAAGAACTTTTAGCAATGTAACTGGAATACTGCAAGGGCCTATAGATTTGTTATTGTCCATTTGAGATATGTAAGTAGACCTTCCAACTCTCACGATGTCGTCGTGAGACTCACGATTTCAAGACTCATGGTCTCACGATTTAACTTCCAAATCTCACGGTTTTCCACAATGAACTAGACGCTAGAGGAGCATTCACTCGGGCTTCATTTAAAGCTATAGCATTCGCACAAAACACGAGTGCAATTCTAATATACATTCTATGCATAGCGAGATCTGAATTGTTGTACTTTTATTGACACTAACATCATTATGTTCCTGTACAGCGGTGATATTGAAAAATTTTTGGAGTAGAGGGCAGTAATCATCATGTCTTCTATTAAATACTTACAACTCCATGGGAAAAGCAAACCAACATTCGCGATATATCGCTTGTATAATAGTAATATTGGTTATGTACGAAAGACCAAATCGTACTTTACATGAATTGAACCCAGTAAAATCCAATAACAGAAACAAGATTTTTAACGGAAGAGCTAAGCTTAAATATTTAACCTTACTATTCAAGTTGCTTCTGTCAGTATCCTAATCCAATTCGCTGTTGTTCGCGCCACCTTCGAAGTTGTGTTCGCGAACATTCTAATTTTATCAGCAAGTGAGGTGTTCGTCTCCGCATCATAGTCAGTTGTTACATCGGCTGTTCCAGTTTTGCCAGAGTTTTGGTAATTTGAACTCACATATGGCTCATTTCTTATCTCGGAAGAACTAGTATGAACTTTGCACATTTGGCTAGCTTTCGAGCCATAGGAGTTCGTGGACCGGCCCATTCCGAAAACGCCCGACATCATTTAGCGTGGGCCCACCACAAACGGCGTGTGCGTTTGTATGTGACATGAGCGTATAAGACAGGAATCTTCGCCACATGGTCTTCACCAAACACAGCATTCTGTAAATTATGTTATTTACAAACAGCGAGTTCATGACAACGTAACGAAAGTTGTCACACTTTCATCCCCAGTTTCCGCACTTTTTAAGCAAGGAACGCCTGGGACTATGACCCCGTTTTAGCGACCAACAACGGCTTGCATTTTAAGACTCGGGCTTTCCTACGAAAGCCCGATTAATTACAATCCCACTCAGATACGGCCTAAAATCAACTCAATTTATAAAATAATAGTTGCGAATGGCCACGTGCATTTCTCCTCACTGGGAATCTCGGCCGAGCTATTTTTAAACCTCGCTCTGAGGTCCAATCAGAGCGTGAAGTTCTCTTGGAAGGCTTTATTTCGTGTGATCAGTATAGCGGAACAAACTCAGCGATCCTCTGAAAACGTCCAAGACCCTCCTGTCGGTGTTTCATGCAATGATGAGCACAAATGAGTGCCACATAATTAAGGTACTTGTTTGTCTACTTCGTGTCAATTAATGCTAAAAGGGCACTAATTATGGCAGTTTGAACACTGCTACGTATATGATTGTTAGCGTTGAGATTCTTTCGTTTTGAAACATTTTTTGTAGATCTCACTATTTGGTCCTGAAAATTTTTTTTTGTAGATTTTTATTAGCTGAAACACAATGGATACATCTCCTAAAAATACTAGGCAAGTTTGTTGATGTTAAAGATTATTGAAATCATGAATTAGATAATTTAAACTGGGAGGAAAAGTCAAGGTTGATTCAGAGTGACCCAGTGACGTGTGCACAACATTTTGGTTACCAATCAGCTTTTAAGGCGCCTTCTAATGAGCAATGCTGCTCCCCTAGGAAAAATTTCAGTCTTGTTTCAGAGTTGAATACCAGCAGAGAGGTTCACCACATATTTGTATGTTAATTTGACTTGAAGATGCATCAGTGTATTATTGATCAAATAATCACTTGTGAAAAATCAGTTAATGATCCAGAACTGGGACTGCTTGTCAACAAACAGATTCATAAGCACTCTCAAACTCGTGTAAAAAATAAAAGATGGAGTGCAGATTTAATTATCCACAGCCTACAATGAAATCAACGAGCATTTTACATCCTATTGGCAGTGATGTTTCTGAAAGTGACATATTAGAAAACATAAAGAAAATTGCAAACATATCAGTAGGCATTAGAATGATATGAAAGAGGCAGATGACATCACTTTTAAACAAATGCTAATTAATCTGGACATCACTGAACAAAACTATTATCTTGCTATTTGATCTAGCCCAAATTCTCCCACCATATTTCTGGAAAGAAATCCTAATGAACAACTACAACAATGTCCGTCTAAGTGCATGGAGAGCAAATATGGATATAATTATAGTTTGTTTTGGATGTTTATGCTTGTGCAATGTACATTGTATCATACATTTCAAAAGCTCAGAAGGGAATGAGTCAGCCTTTCACAACAAGCGTGTGAGGAGGCAAACAAAGGAAATCGAAATTGCAGCATAAAGCAGCAAGAGTGAGATATTGAGATTAAATTTTTAAATAATGTGGAGATCAGTGCTCAAGAGGCAGTTTACATATAGTTCATCAGCTACCAACAAGGAAAAGCTCCCGAGAGGTAATTTTTATCACCACTACACCCCCTGAAGAGAAAGTTCAGCTTTTGAAACCAATGAATGAAATAGAAGAAATGGAGGATGACTCTGCAGACATTCACTCTACTGGTCTTATTAAGAGGTACATAGAAAGACCAACAAGCAAAGAGAATGCTACTGGCTGATTGGGCTGCATTGTATAATTCACCCAAAAACTCATTTGGGAAAAAATCTAAAAGTTTGAATACAGATAACCTCCTACTTGAAACAGGGAAAGATGATGATGATGATGAATTCGCTGATTTAATGTGAAATTTTACTCTGAAGAACATTTCCGTGAACTTATTATGCTTTTTACTCGTTGGCGAAATGAAAAAGCTGATTTAATAGGCAGTAGCTCTTCATATCAGGAGCATTTGCTTCTTTGAAAGAAAAAGTAGACAAACAAATGCATCAGTATGCTGTCTGCAGTGAAGATATGAATGACATTGAACAGCATTTACATGACACAGAAGTTAGTGATACCCAGTATGACTTAGTAGCACCAAATGTGCAAAATGTTGAACGGCAAGAGGAAGGAAGCTCTTGGTAATGAAGATTTACATCCTGATTTCAATGAACATTGACCTTTCAGATGATTTCAAAATTCCTCCCACATCACGCCACCATGAGCCACCTATATCAAGTGAATTACCAGATGATGGTTATGGTGGAATGATTTTAAATAAAAAGGAAAAAGAATTTTTTTTATCACATTTTGCACCCTAGTGAAACCACAGAAACTCCTTTTTATCGCTTTCTGAGTAGTGGAGCTGGTGTGGGCAAATCACATCTTCTAAAAGCCTTGTATCAGGCAGCCCTTAAGTATTTTAACACAAGAGCTGGCAATGATTTTCATCAAATTAATGTCTTACTATTAGGTTCAACTGGGAAAGCTGCTTACAACATTAAAGGTAAAACTGTTCACTGTGCATTTGCTATTCCTGCCTATCAGTCGTTGAAAAATTACAAACAATATATCTTGACTTAAATTGACAAAACACCTTGACAACTCACTTTGGAGGTGTCAAATTGATATTCTTGGATGAAATTTGAATATGTTTGCCATACAGCTTAACAATAGGCTTAAAGATAGTAAGGGTTGCAAAGATGGTTTTGGTGATGTTATTTTTATCACCATTGGTGATTTGTTCCAGTTAGAGCCAGTAATAGATGACTACATATTTAAAGACCTCCAAAATTCAGTTTACACAGTTCTTGCTCCAATTCTGTGGCAATAGCACTTTTCAATGTTTGAGCTCACTGAGATCATGAGGCAGATAGCAAGTTGTTTGCAGAACGTCCTACTAGGTTATGTGAAGGTAAACACACAGCAAGTGACGTTGTAAAATTGAAAGAAAGAGTTGTACAAGAAGACAAAAACAACCCATTTGATGCACCCCACCTATATAAACAAAATGCAAACTAAGGTAAATTAATTTAATGATGAAGTACATAATGTAGCTATAGGAAACAAATACAGAATCACAGCACTAGACAGTGTTATTGGAGCTAACTCTTCTGAGGTTTAAGGAAAAATATTAAGACAAATTTCAAACGACCCAAGAAAAACTAAGCAGTTGGTATTGAACCTCTACCGTGCTGAAGGTGAATTCAGCTTGTAATGGATATATGAACTGAAGATGGCATGACAAATGCATGGTGCTGGGAATATCATCAAATTTGTGCAACTAAATCAGCAAAGCAAACACTCAGGCATAGTTTGGGTACAGTTTGATCATTCAGATTTTGGTTAAGAAAAACTAGACATGAGAACAGACATCTCTATACCCAAGGAATTGACCATGGGGCATGGACTCCAGTAAAACCAGTTACCATACCATTTTTTGTTGGTAAAAACAAAGTAACTCAAGTTGTCAGAAATCAGTCTTTGTTATGCCCTGCAGCAGCAAAAACAGTTCATAGATCACAGGGGGATACTGAAACTAAAATTGTTGTCAACTTAAGTACTTAGAGAACCATTCCACATGTACACTCTGTGGCACTAAGTAGAGTTACCACCTTTGAAGGCTTATATATAACTGATCTCTGTGAAGACAAAATTGTTATTCATGCCACTGTTGAGAAAGAAATGGAGTGACTAAAGGCCCATTTCCAACCGAGATGCCTTGCGCACCCGGATCATTTTTCATATATGAAAAATATGCCATTTTCCGCGTAGTTGTGGAATCGCTTTGATATCTTCTTGCATCTTACTAATTAGGGCTTTCAAAGTTCCATCTTGAATCATGTGCGAACAGCAAACTATCGTAGTATCGATATCAGTAGTTTTTAATTCTTACATGTATGATGGTGAAAAACGTTATTTGAAAAGTTGATGCCACCGAAGAAGCAGTCAAGAGGAAGGCCGAGTCTGCCCGGCTTGGCAAAGGTTATTCGACTTCGAGAGTCTGTGTATGATTCATGGAGGGCAAGGAAAATAACCATGGGTTTCGGCAACACTACAGACAGTGCTTTTGCAGAAATGCTATTGCAGTGTTCCTACGATGGAACTTAAGAGACTCTGGGGATATTTTTCTGAGGTGAGAATAATTATTTGACTGATTTTTACTTGAGATTCTGAGATATGTATGTAAGCGATCTCATTTGTACAAGTCATTATTCTATAATTGAAATGAGTAAAGTAAATCAGTTTTGGCCAATATTGGCTATTTGTTTATATTTTCTTTAGTGCTGAAGCCGAACGATTTCCTTCAACATCAGGTAGGCTTTTCAGACAAGTATATATACAAGTTTTATACAGACTCGATTTATGATTTTTCAGTCTCAAATATTTAGCTACAAAATTGTTTACTGTGATCTTCACCAAATCTATGTTTTTCTTTTTAATAGTGTCTGTGAATGACTATAGCAGTAGCCTCCCAGCTATGTCCACTCCAGTTCGTGCAGACGGCCCTGTGCCCAGATTTGCCTCTCCTTCAAAACAGATTGGAACATCAAGTGTAGTCTCTGACAGGTGCTATTTTTGAAAAATGGCAGTTATTAAAATAATTTGGCACAGGGTTTTTTAAAATGTATATATATATATATATATATATATATATATATATATATATATCTATATTTAATATTTTCTATTGAGTTTTTGTGCCAAATAGCTTTTGCTACTGTAATTATTAGAGATACTGTGATTTGTGATTCAAACAAAACGTGATTTGTGTACAGTTTGTATTGGTTGTGACTCTTTTTTCATGGACCTTTTTGGTGGTTGATTCCAGAAATTAGTGCATACAAAAAATGGTACCAACAATGTGTGTCATGTGTGATAATTATTTTTTTAGATGGCTGCAAGTATTTACACTTGATTGTTTTATTGTATTCAAGTTTTGTTGATATCACTGGAGATCCAGAGAAATCAAGGTTGGAGGTGTTTGCACAAACTAATAACAGTTTGGCAGGGAATCCATATTCTGTTCTTAGTCCTGATGAAAATGATAGTGCAGACAGTGAAAATGCAAGTGAAGCAGCTGAAAGTGTCCTTGCCATCTCAGCCTTCGACAACCACCAATATCTAGAGCTGGAACAAAGGTATGCTCACATGTGGCTATACTGTATACCCTGTGTATACCTCTGTACATCTGGGACATGTTGACTTCTCATGAGCATGCTGCAGTAAGAGTTGTATGCTGATGAAAGAGCCTAAAAATATGTTAATACTGTTTGTATGTGGCTGGACAGGGTAGGGGGGGTGAGCTGGAACAAATGCTCCTCGAGCAAAACCATGTGCAAATAACAGTTCTGATCCTCAAATTTGGGAATTATATGCTGAATTTTGGAGACACTCCCAAAATACTCAGACTTATGAATCTTTACATTCTCTACATGTAGCGTGAGTGTCATTTTGTAGGAACTCAACAGGAGTGACACGTCCAGTGAAGAGGTTGTGGAAGAACATAGTGAGTTTGGTGAGTGGAGTTTAGGTGAAAATGAACCTTATGAGACTACTGATGGTACTCAACGTTTTAATGAAGCTAGGTATGCGATGTTTGGTTATTTCATAGGCACAAACTGGAACGAATAACTCTTGTGAACAGACTATGCACAACTGTACAGACAGTTATTATCTTGTCATAATTACTACACATGAAATTCTTATAAGCACTTCATGTTAAAATGAACCACTATCATTGTCAGATGTTTTATTATTATTATTATTATTATTTCAGTGAATTTATTTTCATGAATAAAATATTTATTTGATGCTTATTTACAGCATGGACATCAACTCTGAGGAAGATGAGAGGACACTGACAATGATTGATCCTCTATATGGTGACAGTTTTGTCAGTAGCCAATCCAATGAGGATGAATGTGTAGCTGGTGATGAGCCTGGTCCACAGCCAGAGGAGCAGGTGGTTGAAGGCTCAAAGTCAGTAAAGAAAAACAAAGAGAAAACCTTGAAAAAGCTAGAAAAAACATTTTCTCAGTTGACTGATGTGAAAGACCTCAAGGCATACCTTGCTTTACACTCGTGCATGAGGGTGATTGTTTCCATCAATAAGTTGGTCGAACTATCCACAGACACATGTGCTTTCATTAGTGGAGGGAAAGTTTGTGGAGAGGTTCTCTGTGTAACACAAGATGTGACTTCCATTGGATCACGAGTTGAGATCACAAAGAAATGTAGAAATGGGCACAGCCAAAAATGGATTTCAACAGAGGTCCTGGGAGCAAAGCACAATTCAGATATTTATCTCAATGATAATTTGTTGGCTGCAGCGATAATAATTTCTGGTAACAATTATAACAAATTTGCTCTACTCTGCAAGGCCCTAGGACTGAGCATCATTAGCAGCAATACATTCACACGTTTTCAGAAGCATTGTGCTGCTCCCGTTATTAGTGATGTTTGGAACAAAATGAATGCCCTGATAGTCTATGTACTTAAGCAGTATGAAGAGATATGTTTGTGCGGAGATGGCAGAAATGATTCACCTGGTCATTCTGCAAGGTATTGTGTCTATACCTTGATGGAACATGCCACTAAAGTTGTCGTTGACATGGCCGTTGTTGACAAGAGAGAAACTGGCGGCAACTCTGTCACTATGGAAGAGGAGGGTGTTCGACGACTTTTGGAAAAAATGGCCACTGTTCTTCCTTTTAGTGAAATAACGACAGATGCTTCATCCTCTATCATAAAATTGGTGTGCGAAATGAAAGGTACATTGGTTAGGGATCTATCTAAGAAATATTTTTAGTGTAGTTAGAAGTAATGCACTTGTAGGCAAGTGATCACTTTATCTTTACCAGCAAATTCTGTTGGTAAACTTGATTATTACAGAATATGTAATAAGAAATGCTGGATTCAAATGAAGTTGATCCTTTAAATTTTGATTAAAGTAGACACACGTTAGATGTGATATATCTGAACTTTTTATCTATGAAGGAATCATTACCTGCAGTTTTTATTTTTACAAGGACATAAAATGTCTGATAGAGCTATATGTGTGGCTGTGGTTTAATTTATGTCAGTGATTGTAATGCTGCTTGTATATTGTTTTATTTCTTGACAGATAAATTTCAACAACTAGAGTTGTTCCACTCGCTTGACATTTGGCATAACGCCAAGAAACTTAGCAAGTGTATTCACCAAGTAGGTGGCTATTTCATTTTCTTATTAAAAAGTGATGATGGATGATGATACATTTCTCTGACTCATAAACACTCATCACATATTATTATTTTATAGAAGATCAGTATGGCTGAATTCCCAGAAAAATGATTTTTCAAAAAAATGATACTGTAAGTGGGAAGGAGAATAACACTACACAGTTAATTAACGGATTTTAGGTATGTTTCT
This sequence comes from Stylophora pistillata, assembly GCF_964205215.1. Lineage (NCBI taxonomy): Eukaryota > Metazoa > Cnidaria > Anthozoa > Scleractinia > Pocilloporidae > Stylophora > Stylophora pistillata. The sequence continues at coordinate 40,884,460 of NC_142519.1, read as the reverse complement.
TTCATTCCTTTAATATCAGTGGAGTTTAAATTTTCTAAGCCTAGAAGGGAGAGCGAATTTGGTTCAAAAGATCATCAGGTTTCAGTAATCAGGGCTAACAGTTATTGTTGTACAACTGAATGTAGGGAAGAATCACAGTATGAGATTTATTCTTTTTTTTGGAGGGTTGTGGGGGGACAAGTCAAGTAGACAGACCATTGTCTTAATTGATTAGTTGTATGCTCTGTGTTTCTTGTAGGCACACAAGTGTTCTTGAAAGCTACAATAGTATGACAAAATATGCTCCCAAGAGAATAGCATTTGAGTAAGAAACTTAGAACTTACATTTCAAGTGACTCGTATGATGATGATTATTTATAGTGGACTGGCTCGTTTGAATTGATCATGACTTTGTTAGTAGTAAGAGTTGTGTAATGTTAATTTGTAATCATAGCTGAAAGAACCCCGTCTTTTGACTTGGTGTTTTTAAGGTATCCTTACTTCATCATGCGTATTATGCTGGCTGCCATCCACCACAATATGCATCTTTGTAGAGGGCAGCAACTGAATGCAGCTGGAGAGGAGGTGGCCACAGAAAGTACTCTAAGCGCACACAAAAATTCCATGCAGAGACTGTCAAGGAAGAGAGAGCTGGGTACTCCTATTTCCCCTTTCTCGTGGCCAAAATGTTGAAGGAGCGTTGTCTTCTAGAGGGAAGCTTTTCTCAGACAGCTGATGACAATGCCTTCAACCCAAAGCAGATTGCTCCCACTATTGCCATGAAGGCAGCACCCTCTACTGAGGAATTGATGAAAGGGCCATCTCGTCTTGCTATTAGCCGCCTTTAAAAAAGTGGAACAGTTCAACTGGGGAAGCAGCTGATCATTTATATTTTTTCTTCTAAAATATTAAACGTATTGCACTTGTAAAGATGAAACACATTCAAACATTGTTTCATCGTAAATTACAGGAACATGTTTTAATACCAGTGATCATAATGTCTCTTTGGGAGAGTTATTTTTGTAGAGACAGACTTTATCCAGCTTATGGTTGCATGAAATACAATTGGTTAGTTTTTTTTTAATCATAAATTGGGGGGAAATTAAACCTGTCTTTTTTTAAACACTTAGCCTGCACTACTTCTAATGCAAAGCATAGATGTGAAGGTGTAGTCTGATCGTCCGGGTGAGTGTAGTCCTGAGAAGGACTGTTGTCGGTGGCAGTGACTGGCGTTTCGACAACCTGTGCGGAAGTCATCATCACAGGTTGTCGAAACGTCAGTCACTGCCACCGACAACAGTCCTTCTCAGGACTACACTCACCCGGACGATCAGACTACACCTTCACATGTTACCCCCGGGTTCAAACCATTTACTGCAAAGCATAGAATGGACTAGTTCACAATACAAGTGTGAATGAAATTGGAAAAAAAATATGGGAGTACTTCTTACTCTGGCAGAGCTATTTAGCTGTTTCTGTATCCCATATATTGACCATCTGTTGAGGGATATATTCTTCTTATTGACAATACTACACATGAGGGCACTACCCTCCTTTTGCCCCAGCCGAGTTTGCCACACCTCCACAGAACAAACTGTCGATAGGCGGCTTTCCTGAAACTCTCTTTGGAGAAATTGAATTCATCTGCCCGAATGTCGCAGCGAGACTCGATGCAAACCTCAAGAATGCCCCTGTCTAGGCAAATATTGTCGAATGCCTGAAATCTTGTAATACAGGTCACCCTCTTACAACAAAAATTTTCGATTTCATTCGGCATTGGCCAACACGCATTACATTTGCACCACTCGGGAGAAGTGTCACCAGGATTTGGAGGGGGAGGTGGAGGTGTATTCTTTTCTTGAAGAAGCTTCTTGGCAAAGTCTAAGCTTCCCCTCCCCATAGCCAAAACATTCCTTAGAAGGTAAGCCATGTCTTCTCTCTGAAGAGGGGCAAGAAATTCCTGTAATAAAGAAATTATGAAACATGAATCTACTTTCTTGTTTCCAGCAATCATACTAAAATACCTCTGCATGTACACGTCATATATTTACATTTTTTCTTTTCAAAACTCTACAGTACGTCAGAAAAGTTTGTCACTCGAATGCTATCTCGTTATAAAGGTGTCTAGCTGGTGAGAGTACATAGTGCGCCCGTAGATAACTGGAAATTTCTCCCAGCCTGGCTTTTAGAAATGAACTTTGTGGTATGTACCCAGTAGCTTGAAGGACTTGAAGGCTAGTATGGCCAACAGTATTGTCAATTATTTTGCGTGGATAGCATGTCAAAAGTTAGAAGACGTCTCATTAATATGAGCTACTTCTTTCTTTGGGTACGTTATTCCATGTAGGCTCACTGCAACATGTTCCTTATGCAATTTGAAAAACGCATTTTATACACACCTCGATTTGAGTCACAGAGGATTGAACTTCTCTTGCAAGCTGTACTTCTCCATCGGGATCAATGGCTTCATGTTCGTTTTCTTGGGTATTCTCACGAGCCTAAGGAAGACACATCGCGATGTTAGCCTTGATAAGGTTTTAATTTCTATAGGATAAATGAACTTATTAAGAGCTGTGAGCTATGATTCGCATTTACCTTGTTTTTGCATTTCGAATGAGGACATCTGCACCGAGTCGAGCAATTCTTGTTCGCCGCTTTACACAGACAGAAACCCTGACCTTTCTTTCGGGCACAGGCACCTTTACAGTTACACATCGTCTGCAACACCAAGTTAAAAGAAAATTTTTAAGCCAGGAAATGATAAGGAAGAAATTAGCAAAATTTGAAGCAACATCAAATGAGATGGTTGCATGTGGCTTTACCGATCTGTCACCTACCTCTTGATCTTCCGCAATCTCCTCTTCGCTCCCCGCATAGATTCTTGACCCGTAGGCGTTGAATCCCACATGTACTTGCAAATCAATAGATTCGTCTGTTTCCATAATTACTAAAAGAAGGAACTCCTGCTTTCTTCGCACATCGTGATGTATCTTGTTTGGAAAAGACCGGGCGACGGGATTATAACAGTCGACCAATCAGAGTTCGCCATTTAACGATAGCGCGTTTTCAAAACAAAAACAAACGACTGCAAAGGATCTCGGATGAAAATGGGCCTTTAAGAACGACAGTACTGCTAAACTTAAACTTTGTATATCACCACTTAATGGCATAACTAGCTCAATTCTAAAACTCTGTCACCTGAATGCAAGATCACTGCGTAGACACAAGACAATGCAAAGACTTGAAATATTCAAGTTCTGATATCACTATTTTTGCAGAAACAAGATTTAGTTCCCAAGATTCTTGTGACAAATATAACATAGTTGGTTAAAAACTCTTTTGAAATTACAGTCCTTATACATACTGTAGTCTTGGATCAAGACCTTTTGGTGGTACAGCTGTGTTTCGCAAAATCCCATATTGCCCTGGATATCCCTCCCGTCACAATTTACATGGTATTGAAATAACTGGGATTGAAGTCACAATTTGTGAGAACTGTACAGTCTTGGTTATTTATTGCTCTCCAAAAATTCCTAGAGGACAACTTTGTTTAGCAGTCTCAGAAGTGTTAGATACCATTTTGACAGAGAACAACATTATTAGAGACTTAAATGTAAATTGCCTTATTGATGGAGAGAAGCTACCTTTGTGGAATTTAATATTTAGAGATAAATGTTAGAAACAGTTGATATCAACATAGACAACTCACAATAGAACATTAACTGATCATATATTTAAAAACATCTCACTTAAATATACAAGCAGGTGTTTTAGAGACTTCACAGATCCTAACGCAATTATGGGCCTCATTTCTTAGTGCTATTAACTGATTATTTTTTATGGAAAATTCAGACAGATTTAAAGACATAAAGTAGAAATTGATACCCCGTAGTGATTCAAAGAATGCTAATGAACTCAGTCAGCCAGAGTCTTGGTCACAAGGGAAGGCTGTATATTACTGTCAAATGAAAATTAGCCAACATACATGTATAGATTCATATTTGAAACAGACCACACAAATGACAAGATTGCTTTCATTTAATTAGAAATCAGCAGTAATAGTACTAATAGCAATAATAATTAGAGCAATAATTTTCATAATAATAAAGTAAACAAACTGTCTTTCATTTGACAGCTAGTCAAGAAGTGGCTTGTGAAATGTAAGTCATTATCCAGTATCACCAGTTGTTAAGAAGTATTTTACTAAATCCATTTAGTAAATCTGTTTTTCATTGTAGTACTGTTACAATTTCAAAATTCATGTTCCTTTTTTCCCCTTCTTTTCAAATAGACTTCATTTAGAGGCATCACTTAGAGAGGACATGTGTACATGGCAACAGCACTGTCTTACAGTTCTCCTGCGATGAAGAATACAGCTTACTGAACAGTCTCTCAAGATTACATAAACGTCTTCTGTTGCTCGGAGTTTCGGCTCAACTTATTGGCGTCCGGCATACGCGATTGTGACTTTCGTCAGCTTCTGCAGATGAGGAACTTTCTTTCCATTTTTTCGTTTATCGGGCATCGTAAGGGAGTTAGAATTGGAGTAATATCGTTAAATATATCACATTCACAAATGCACTTTCAATACGGCCTTCGCAAGCTTTATAATTCAGGAATTCGGAAACGTAACCATTGGCAACGTTTATCACAACAGGTTAATCGTAACACTCTTCGTTTGCTGCAGCAACTCAAACAACAAGATCTCAAACATTTCAAATTCCGCCCTGTACACCATTAAAGAAAAGCAGCGTGTTAATCGGGAGCTCTTTTCAGAACTTATAGAATCCTCGGTCAATACGGAAAGAAGTGTGGGTAGAAACACGAGACGTAGTCGAGTGTTTTTCCCCCTTCTTGAGAAAAAATGAAATATATTTGTAGCGCGGCAGTTCAAATTTAACACTTGCCTGAAATTTTTAGTCTCGGTGTTCAGTGAATTGTTCTAAGTGAAATCCGGCCGAATTAAAGCTTATACATAGAAACTTGCAAATTTCTTCACGTGATAAATTAGGGAACAAAATTCTCGAGGCGTGTGTTTTATGAATGGAAGGTAGCTGGATTCAAAGGAACATGAAAATTGCTCGGGATGATAGCGCCGTAAAACTCGGCTGCAGTGACTGATGTGGCCTTCCACTTAACGCATCAGAAAGGATATCAGAGCAAGCTCTTAGTTCTTCACTCGAATGGTAGACTATGTAATTTCTGAGGCTTGCTTCACTGCGATGACCAGAGATCGCCATGATGAGCTAGTCGAGATGGACCCCAGTATGGCCGCAGTCGCTCAGACCTCATAAATTTTAACAGTTATGCCACTTTAGGTTTCCTTTATCGACTCCTGAATAAATTACACGACCCGCACGGATCGCACAAATCGACAGGTCAGTTTTACGAATCGTTATGATCCGTTATTTTGGACAACCCTCTAAGCTGCCGCGAAAGATTAAATAATATCAATCAATATCAACGATCATTTAAAATTAGTAAACCAAGTTTGCGTCGAAATTTCAAACCAAGTAAAATAGAACAATTACCGAGTCACGTGATGATTAATGCGCCCGAAACCTATTTAATTCCCTAAAACGTATAAGGCAACTAATACGCAAATAAAATTGGAAAAGATTAAAATAACCAAACCGCAGGACTCGTAAGGTAACCGCATGTTGAGGGAGTGAGCACACTTCACAAGATTTTTGACCCATATTATTAACTCGGCATCGGTTCAATAAAATAAGATGTGAAATTTCTATTTTTTTAGGTACATTGGGGCACACGTGAATACATTATGGACTGCTACATATAGAGATAAACTTTTATAATTTCCAATTTTTAATATAAGAGAAAAATCGAGTTTCCAGATGGGATTTAAACCCACGACCCTCCAGGATCTAGTCGGATGCTCTAACCACTGAGCTACAGAAGACTCTATGGTGAGCAAGGGTATAATTTCCAAATGCCTTTAATTCATTTCATGACAAAAATCTTAGCCAAAAACAAGGTAGTTTCTATAATTCACGCTAAGTCAATGCTGTCAAAAAATGTGGAACGTTGACTTGTCAATAACACATGGCACTGGTAACAACGCACGAGGAATTAATTATTGCAGTTTTCGACGAGACTGATGATTCCAGACTTGAGGCTGATCGTTGTAAAAACAAGCTCCAATGTTTGATTTTCTTTTCCTAAGCGCGGAAAAGTGTCTTAAAACGGCAAACAGCGTGAGATGCATATCGTGAATATGATGAAAAAAATATGACAAAGCTTAAGAGAATGCTTTCCAAACCGGCTTAAAAGAAAATTGCGGTAGGACAGAATTCATTTTAAATACCTGCTTGCCTGGAACTCAGAGTCTAGATCGTCAAAAATACCACATCATGTCGTGGACACCGGAACAGGTTTTATGAGTCAAATGTTCGTCATTTTTATCCAAAGTTTATGGCCAGTAAAGAAAATACAACAATGTTTGGCGTGAAATGATAGAAGTGCCTCCAAAGCAACACGACAAAAAGATTCGTTCCACAGAAAGAAAGGTCACAGCCGTTCACAAAATTTCCCTAATCACACGCAACGAAGCAGGCACATTCAGTGTAATGTGCTCTGATCGACGGAGCCGGACAGCCCAAGGGAGTTCTGGAACACGTATCGTCCTTTCCTTGATACCAAAACAAAACAGGCTGATGACATTATTCTTGTAGAAAACAATCAGGTCATAACTGATAATTAGAACATAGCTAGCAGAGTCGCGCAATCAAATTCATTATACGTAAGCGGGCTCAAAATCCCGATGGTGCACGCTGATAGCGTCAGCAAATCCGACTTCGCCAGATTTTTTTTTTTCGTGCGAGCGACCATTGCTAGTGTGGGGAAAAATAATACATTTCGCGACAATAATGGATACAAACAGAAACTCGGCCTGCTAGTCCGAAAACGAAGACAATGTTTCGACCTTTTTCCATGGGCTAGAGCTCTTAAATGAGGCAGAAAAAGAGAAAAACAAAGGAAAAGGAGACTCGGCATCAGCGCCGTCACGATTCGCTTCAACTGATATTGTTGTCCGTTTTTCGCGTCGCATTTAATGCACAATTCCACCGGCTATGTTCTAAAACAATTGGTTCATGCTTTCAGCTGTGCACTATCGAGTTATGGAGCACGTGGGAAGTTTGGAGAGCACTCAAGAAGCTAGAGTTGCCCTCGGCTATCGCCTCGGGCAACTCTTACGCTTCTTTCGTGCTCTCCAAACTTCCCGCGTGCTCCATAACTCGATAGTGCACGCTAAAGCATGAACCAATTGTTAAGTGTCAAATTGCCGAGCTTTTGAATCAACACTTTATTAAGATCACGGAGAGAGTGAGGGCGGCGAGCGAAGAGGAGTACGGTAAGAATTTTGTAAACCATCCAAGTATTATAGCAATACTACAACGTAATAGCAACGCAAGTTTCTAGTTCCAGCACACTAATCAAATACAGATCGAAAGCCTGCTATTGGAAATCAATTGTCGCAAATCGTGTGGCCATGACATGATGACACCTGGGCTTGTGAAGGATTCGGCGGCTGTGTTATCTAAACCTATCGCAAGCATTTTGAACTCGTCCATTGACAACGGTGTGTATCCGAGCGAGTGGAAAAAGGGTCAGGTAACACCCTTGTTTAAAAAAGGCGATGAATTCAACAAGACCAACTATAGGCCCGTTACAGTCCTTACAGTTCTCAACAATGTATAAGAAAGGCTGTTGATGGTACAAATGAAAGAGTTTTATAGCGCCATCTTATCTGATTTCATCAGTTCTTATAGAAAGTTCTATAGCTGTGAGACAGCCCTGTTACGTCTGACAGAGGATTGGAGGAGCATACGCGATAGGGGGAATTGGTTGGTATGGTGTCCATGGATCTTTCTAAAGCGTTTGATCTTATACAGTACGACCTATTGTTGGCAAAACTCAAGGCTTACGGTGTTGGTGAGAAAGGCTGCGCGCTTCTAAAAGATTATCTAACTGGAAGACAGCAGAGAGTAAGAATTAGAGATACGTACTCCAGGTGGCAGAGCATAGGCCGAGGTGTGTTGAAGTCCTAAATGTAATAACTTTTCTAAATGTAATAAAGTCCTAAACGTAATTACATTTGGTCCTAAATGTAATAAGCCTCTAATGCAATCGTCCGACTGCGCTAATGCGTTGGTGTTATAGCGGACATCCACATTGAGGTGTTAAAGTGACAGCTGTTGCACCGAAAAATCCTCTGACCAGTATTCATGTCACATTGCAGGCTCGCTGATATCAACCAGTATCTTTTTACTTAGTAGTTGCAAGTCGAGTAGCATTGGCTGGAGACCGTTATATATACTGACAGCTTCTAATGACAGCTGGCAAAACAATGAGTAAGCTGACCAATACCTCCACATATCACTGGCTCAGACTCTTAAGTACATTACATTTTGGAAAAATGGGATAACGGTATACTTGTGTGATCGTGATGGAGGTACAAGTCATAAACCAAATTAAGAACTTGGACAAGGAAGTCTGCAAATTTGTAGGTCGGACAATTTTCGGGCTTGGATATGAATTTTTTGTCTTTAGTTTTTAGACCAGACCTTGTTAGCATGCACATTTTGTTTCCTAATTCGGATCCTGACCGGCTCTCCAGAAAGTTGTTGTTTTCAAATTGTCGAATATTTTCGTGGTTATGTGAAATTATATACTCAGTGACTCACATTTAACAGGTGTAAATGAAAAGAAGCTGCTGACCAGCACATTCAAAAGGGTTATCGATGTCAAAGGTTGTTAATGATGTACCGATCCCCAAAAACTCACGGACAATTTTGTGCTTTTGCTTTCTCTGAGATGTGAGTAAAACTAATCGTGTGAGCCGTTTTTTAATGGTGTACTAATTGATTTAAAGAAAAAAAAGGAAACAGCCGTACACAAATTCCCCGCGCAAATTTTTCAACGGAAACATCAAGAGTCAACCGAGTGTTGCCAAATAAATACAAGAAAATTTATAGAAGTCTCCAAAAGGAATTAAAAGAAGGGAAAAGAAAAACTAGAGACTTAAATTTTCAAACACAAAACTTATTCAAATACCTTATCCTACTGTTTAAGCTTAACTATCAATCCGCCTCTGCGCTTCTAAAGCACAGTGACTTACTCGCTTGTGTGGTTGATCGTAACTTTTGGACAATGTCTGCGACGAAGTCGCAGAAAGCAGTAGAAAGCAGTCAAAACAAAGAAAAAGTTTAAACGACCCTCTTGGGTTTATTGTGCTACAAAACACAGCTGGCTCTCTTTCTCGATTCTCAAAATAAAAAATCCATTCTTGATTCTTATCAGAGCGAAATCTTTTTGCTTTAAAGATAAAATCTACCTCAACTCGAAGTCATTTACCGTCGTTTCTTTCAATTTTGGCTAATTTTTTCATGCCGAAATTATCATACACAATCAATAGAATACATAATTTCAACTGATACTGTTTATCTGAATAAGAATACTTTCCCTACCCTCGAAAAGACCCGTTCAAAACATCAGGAACACTTATTTAGCGGACGGTGCTTATTTACCCCGATGGTGACCCAGTGTCGAAAATGTTTGGTCTTTACTTTTCAAATAAATTTTTGCTTTGTAAACGGCTCATTTTTAAACCCGTGATAAGATTGAAAGGTTTTAAAGTAACTTGTTTCTTTGAATTTCTGTCTGTTTGTTCTCAAGGTCATATTTCAGAGTATCCGGCGCGAATTGTGTAGTACCGCTAGGATGAATTTTCTTAATTCAAAAGGGAAATTTCCCTTCTTAAGGCGCATCACGCTACATTTACTCTTTCTCAAAAACAATAAAAGGACTCGGTCGGAGCGCAACCTCAGTCGCCTCCCTACCACTGAGAACAAGTTTCAGGATGAATTCCGTGATGTACTGGCGCATTTCCGATGTATAAATCATTACGCTAATCAGTCTCATTTTGCGCCGCCAAGAAACTTTAGTTTCAAGGTGGATATACAACGAGACTAACCACCATTTAGATACATCTTTCTTGACAGAACAAGAAAGATCGCTACATGTTGTCGCTTTCTGATCGATGTCCCTTGTTAGTCCCTTTTTAAACACTGTCACAACAGAAAAGAGGAAGCAAATACCTTCACCAAATACCAAGACGATGGTTCATCTCGGAAAACAAGAACATTTTCCAACCTTTTCGCACAGCCTAAGAAATAACTCTCGAAGTCTAACTTAAAGTACAGGCAAAGGGTTGCATTTAAGACCATTTGATTAATGAGTTTTAAGACTAAGGAAAGTACATATACTGCGGGACTTTTCAAAAGCCTTCAGCTGCCAATATTTCTGCGTCACCACTTTCGATTTCTTCCAACATAATGTCCACCGCAGCTTGTGGTATATTTTAGAAAACGCTAACAAGAAATTAAAATAAAGTGTCCAATGTATTGAGAAGAAAATGCAAAGAATACGCCTTTATCTGCTGTCGATTAACGGGTTGTATCCCTGAATATAGGCAATGTTGAAATCTATGTAAATTCTGTTTGGAAACAGTTTCCGCTTCAGTTCTTTCACACGTCCTAGATTGTTCCTTGTCTGAATGGGTAAACAGCACTAGTGGTAATATTAAATTAACTACATCGTTCGTTTACAACTGCTACAATGCTTCCGCAAATTCGGATTTGTCTTCTCATAAATTTCTTTAGGATCCCAAGGTTAAGAGTTTTCAGTTTTCATGTCTTTTAAATCTGCATTAGTAAATGGTCAGACATAACAAATAGTTTCGTCTCGTCCGTCTCGTCTCCATGTCTAAATGTAAATGTGGGGGTTTTCAAGGAAACGTGATTGGCTGTTTTTAATTGTGGTGATTCGTGATTGTAAGATGTTAAAGGCGTGAACTGTGAATTATATGGCAGTCGCGATGCGTGAAACAAAGATACTATTTTCCGTGATCCGTTATTACTAAAGAGAAGACGCACTTTTTCCGTGAAAAATTACTTGCCGAAACCTGTTCGGTTAAGATGGCCGGATTGGTCAGCGTTCTATTGTTTTAGGATATGTCAATCTGATGCCAAAAGCATACACATCAGTACGTATGAAGGTTTGTAGCCAATGCTTCTCGGAGTACATCTCAAGCCAAAAAAAAAAAAAGACCGTGCTTAAAATCAGCGAGAGAGCCCACAATATGCTATGAGTTGTGGTTAGAGGATTCTCTGGTGCAACAGTTGTCACTTTGACATCTCAATGTGGATGCACAAGCACAGTTAAACTAATGCATTGAAGGCTTATTAAATTTAGGACCAAATGTTATTACACTTAGGACTTTATTACATTTAGGGCCAAGTGTTATTACATTTAGGAGTTTATTACATTTATGAAAGTTATTACATTTAGGACTTCAACAAGGTGTTCCTCAGAGGAGTGTCCTAGGACTAAAGCTCTTTAATGTCTTCATTAACGATCTGTTTTATCATGTTACGCAAGCCAAGCTGAATGTATATGCTGAGGACCACCAAGTGTACTACTCAAACACTGATCCAGTTATATTGGAAAAATGTATTTGTAGTGAAGTAGCTAAGGCAAGTCAATGGTACAAAAATAACGCTATGAAAGTTAACGTAACTAAACACCAAGCGCTTATTTTGGGAAAAACTGATCACAATTTCTCTTTCCCAACTAAAAATTCTCTAGACATTTTTGGTATGAATATTGATGACAGGCTCTCTCTCGACAAACATGTATCCACTCTATGTGAAAAGATCAACATTCAATTTAAAGTTATGCAAAGATTCCGAAAACTCATCGCCAGAGACACTCTATTAAAGCTGTATAAGGCCTTCATCCTGCCGCAATTTATTACTGCTCCTCTGTGTTCCACTTTTGCGGCTCCCGCAATTCTGGTAAAGAGGCCTAAAACAAGCGGATTTTAAGGTTTCTTTTACAAGATTATGAATCCTCGTATAATACGTTACTGAATAAGGTCAACTTAAAATCTTTAATAAAAGATTTTAATAACAGAGTTTTAAGGAAATTTTCAACAGTATTGCGTAACGGTCTGAAATCTCACGATCGCATCTCGAAGAATCTCTGGATCTAAAGACTGAAAAGCCAGTCTCCATGTTTCCGATCATATTCACTTTTTAAAAATTCATTCTCAGTATTACAATATTCAACAAAAAGCGTAATCAGAAAATGTTAACTGGCTAAGTTTTGAGAGGTCTTGTTTTGGTTGACACGTGCAAGCCTTTAAAGACAAAACTGACGGTGTTTGTTTAATTGAATTACCAGCCTTCGCGTTACCGCGGACATCCAAACAAACTAAACTGTATCACTCAGCTGATGAAAGGCTAAAAAAGGATGTGAGTCTTTTTCAATATTTCAATTGGTTCCCGAGAGAATCTACATTGAAGTTGGACAAAAGTAAATGTTTCGACGAACTGATTCTGGCCATTTTCATCAAAATCTGACAAAACTACAGATATATGTATCCTGTCAAGAGAGCTTCTCTTGACTTTGTACATGCGTGTGGCCCACAACAGTTTCCCCAATTTTTCCAAAGTGAGGTATATAGAATCAGTGAACAGTTTCAAAAGATTGGTGTTGAGGTATACGCGAAAAAGTTAAGGGAGATGCTTTCGACCCCTCTCTTTTTTTGTCTGCCAAAGGACTTGAACATTATGGGAGGTGACCCGTCTTATACCTCTCCACGAAACCGTCGAAAATGAGGTTCCGAACAAAATTTTATTTTTAGAAAGTGAAAATTTTATGACATTGTAAATGGACAGTCAACAAATGGGCAAATTGAGTAGAAATCAATTATGTGAGAAGACCTCTTGATAGACCTTGTTGAAAGATCATGAATTAATTAAATAAATATATTGAGAAAAGTTCTCTTTCTTAGTATACAGATCTGAGCGAGTTTGACAATGATTACCTGAATGATGGTCGAATGATCATGAGCTTATGATGCTGCACATTTGGAGCCAATATTATACTGTACTTAGTGATTGAGTTCTCAAATCTATTGCTTTGCTAAGGTAACTTAAGAAATGTTGATATGATGAAAGAGGTTTAAAATTATTTCCCTTCTAGTCATAAAATGGTGAAACAACTTTGATAGAAGTGTTATGATTCTATTAGAAAGACCAAGGACGGATCGGGATGACAGAAATCGACAGACATAACAGTAGAGTGCACATTGAGCTGACGCGCAAGATTAAATGATATTAATTAACGATTATATGTAGTAAAAGAGAAACTTTTCTGACCATGTTAATTAGACCAATTAAACCGATCGACGTAATGATTAATGCGCCCGAAACCTATTTAATCTCCCCACAATATGGAAGGAAACTAATACACAAATCAAGTTAACAATAAGATTGACTAAGCCGCAGTACTCTTAATGTAACTGCATGCTGAGGAAGTGAAAATATTTCACAAGGTTTTTTGACCCATATTTTCTCACGCACTGTTTTTTTTTTTAAATCCACACCGTTAATTTTCTAGAAACCGTAGCCTTGGGTGCCTTGGGTGAGCAATTTTGACAAGAATTTAATTTTGAAAACTGGCTAAACAGAACCTCTATCTATTTCAGTTTGAAGATGTTTAGTCGAAATTGCGCTAAAAAATGGTGCATTTTGACAATGCGCATTCTGCTCAATGATAGTTAGTAAAGAAAATACAGCAGTGTCTAGCGTGAAATAGTAATAAAAGAGCCTCTAAAGTAACTTGGAAATACGATTCGTTCCACAGAAATAAAAGTCACAGCCGTTCACGAAAGCTCCCTGATCACACGCAACGAAACAGGCATATTCAGCAGTCCCGCCATAGAGAGTCGAAATGGGGTTCAAGTCAGAGGTCAAACCTCAGAAAACTTAACCTTTCAAAGAAGAACGATTTTAACGCCAACCGCAAAAAAGCAGCCAATCAGTGATTAAGCCAGATATATCATATTTGAAACTCTGAGCATCATATTTTTCAACGCCACCCCTCAAAATGTAGCATCATGCCTAAAGCCACTGATAGGTAATTATAACAAGGGTGTTCAAAGCGGCTTACAGTTACTTCTTACAAAAAACTGTCATTTTATTCGACCAAATTCTTAGCCTACACGTATTTATCTGTTATTGAATACGTGAGGCAATATCCAGGCTTTTAATAAGGTAACCTAGTCTAAAAAGTGTGAGAAAAGTAGTACTGAGAAACGTCATTTAAAACGTATTTTCTGAAAAGAACCCCTAAAACGTGTTTTTCAGTAAAAGTAATTGAAACGCTTCTGATATTATTACGCTCTAGAATGTTAGTATTCATGCCAGAAGTGTGTTGATCATTATTCCCAAAAATATGCTAGTAAAATTTATCTAAGCCTATCGGTGACCGTCAAACGGTTTCAAGTAAGGTATTTCAGATCTCACTATTTTTACTGCTCGTCACAAACAGTTCTGGATCTCGAGGACACTTTGGATCTTAGGACTGGAAAGTTAGCCTCCAAATATTTCTAATATACACAGTCTAAAGTCATTCTCGGTGTTGCAATTTTCCCCCGCACGCATACTCTGAAAAAGTTAAATGTATTATTTCATCGAAAATTATTGGGAGACACACCATCTTTTCGCTCCTTATAACTGGAATGTTTTCTTCGCCAAGCAGGAGAGAGAATCACCCACACTGGGTGCCAGTCATGCCCTCATTGGAGGGTGACGAGTGTCTCTGGGATACTATCTTATTTTTTGAAACTATGGGATACAATATTATTTTTTACATTATGTGATACTATCTTATTTTTTAAATTGTGGGATACAGTACTATCTTATTTTTAAAATTAGCTCAGCCCTTAGCTGGTCTCCAAAGCCAAAACAGTCGTGACGGACAAATTCCAAGAATCAGCAAGACTTTCTTTGCAGGATTGCTGATCTAAGAAAACAAGAGACTCTATCTAATAATTTGGTAAGGATGGGTGTCAATCAGCCACAATTTAAAAACCAGGCGTCAGCGTATTATGAAGGACAATGGAGTTGCGACGGTTTGAATCGCCACTAATGAAATCGCCTCCGTCCAAATGTGCTGCTGAAGAAATGACTTTCGCTAAATATCTGATAAAATGGCATACTCTGATCCTTAGAACCCACTCTAACATTTTAGTGCATGTCACTGTCAGGTTATATTCATGCGGCACCCAAACTAAATTCTTTCTGAGATAAGAATCAAGATGGGAAAGGAATTCACTTGACTGAAATAACTAGAGACTATTCGAATACAGCTGATCTGAATTGACCTTTTTTTTTTTCCTTGCAGCAGTACAAGTGTTTCCATCGGGTTCTTTGTCGAGTGAAAGTAATGTTTTCCAGTGGTGGATCCAATGGTTTTATGACCGATTTGAATTTGATTTCTAATCAAGAACACTTTCTATTCAACTACGACAAAAACAATGTTCACATTTCCCAAATTAAACTCTCAACGAAGAAAGATTTTGACGCCAAACATCAAAAGCGCAGCTCACCGGTAACTTTCAAATAATTTGAAGGCTTTTCAGATCTTATCATTTTTACTGCCCGTTATAAACACTCTTACATGTAGGGGAATCTTTGGATTCAAAAACCAGTGGCGAGAAGTCAGCCTCCAGGCCTCTGATTGTCTGCACTTTTTTAAAAGCCATTCTCAGCCGGTAATATTCGCCTAAACGCATAATCAGAAAATGTTGAATGGCTTATCGTTACAGGGAACTGTCGGGGTAACATACTATCCTTTCCCTCTTTAGAATGTTTCCTTCGTCTAGCCTATGAAAGAATCGCCCACACTAGGTGTATATCATCTCCTAAGTAAATCAATTGACACATGTTTTTGGGAAAATGAGAAAAACAGCCTTTACCACTCCAAAACTGAAACACTCAAGACGGACTTATCCTGAGAATCAACTAGATTTTTTCGCTTGATTAAAAAATCGTCCCACTCGTGCTTGTTTAAAAGAAACCATGACAAACTACATATCAATGCAAAGCTAGCGCTTATGACGTGACTTATTATGAGAATCATGAAAAACTACATATCAATGTAAAGCTAGCGCTTATAACGTATACATTGTGAAAATAACAAAAATTTTGATAGGTTTTGTTCTGGTAAGCACGTGCAAGCCTTTAAAGACAAAACTGACGGTGTTTGGTTGACTGAATTACCAGCCCTCGCGTTACCTCGGACATCCAAACGGACTGGACTGTAGCACTCAGCAGATGAAAGGCTAAAAAAGGATGTGAGGCTTTTCCAATATTCTTATTCTAAGTTGGACAGAAGAAATTAATTCGATTTCGTTAAAGCCCTACACGCTTTTGTGCGTAACTGCCTTTCCTTTTAAAACACTTCTGCCGTCGAAAGTCATCGCCAAAAAGTATCTTTTGATAACTGAAACGGCTCCCAGAAATAACCCGAGGTTCGTTTGCGCGATCTAGGTGCGAATTTCCACAAATTTAAAAACCTCTCTGCGCAAGAGGAAAAATAAGTAATGATAAAAAGAAAATGAATTAAATGAGTAAAGAATAAAATGAGATAGATGGCTGACATTTTTGAGCCCTGGAAATTTTACCCTGCACCTTCGACCCCTCACGAAAATCTACACTCTTAAGAAATACACAGTTCTTACACCTCATTTTTAAAAGCGCGTGTCGATGCGGTCAGGCCGGCAACCAACGAAAAGCAACATTGAACTCTCTGGCGAGTCACGTGACAAAAATGTTATTTAAATCAGTCCCGTAGGCTGAGGGGGCTCGGGGGACTCGGGGGACTCGGATGACCCCCCCCCCCCCACACACACACCCACTGCCTGGAAAGGTCCACCTAGTGGCCAACTCACAAATAATTTGACCGGCTTAAAACATATCTCGCACGTAGAAAAAATATTACTGAAACCTTAGTTGTGAAAACGTGACACTATTCCTGCAAATGTGACGACTGTGGAAAGGAAAGAATAGACGATAATTTTATAATAAGAAGCCTTTGAATCACCAAAGAAACGTGGCAATTCCTTTACTTGATCACATTACCATGTGAATCGAAGAGCAGTTTTAGCCTTCGGCAAAATTTGCCATATCACTACTTGGCCTCGTTCCAAGTGTTCTCTGTTCAAGAAATGTCAACTTCAATGCAGCTGTTAACACTTACACTGATAATCTCCCGTCCCCTGAGTTGCTCGAAATGGAACTTACTCGATGGAGAAGTCGATACTTAGCAATGGAACCGCAATTATGGCCAGCTTCACCTGCTGTGGCAATCAAAGATTGTGATGCTGCCCTCTTTCCGAATATTAGCATTCTTCTCCAAATTCCCCGCACAATTCCAGCCACATCGTGCGAATGCGAATGAAGCGCAAGCACGTTGCGACGACTGAATAACTACATGCGTGCATCGATGGGAAAAGATCGCTTGTCCCATCTTGCGCTTTTGCACATTTACTAACACTAACAGATCTTCGAACAACCAAACACCCTGCCGATTTGAAATGCGTGCTTTGTTTTTACATAAATTCTCTCAGTTGCGAAACCAAAGAACATAGTTGTTTGATCCAATCTTCCGTGGTCCCCGGACATCCCAGAGTTTATTCGAGATTCTATAATGTTACTTTTTGAGGCCAGGATGGTAATGTTCCAGAAGAGAATACTTCGTTCGAAGCTGGATGGATTTTTCCGAAGTTAGGGAGAAACAGTCAAATTTGAATAAAGTATATCGCAGAAGCGAAAAAGGGCGGAGATTGTTAAAAAAATATAAGAAAAAAAGAAGGTAAAACGGCGAGCAATGCCGTTAGAGAACTGATCGTAAAGTCACACCACGTCGGCTGGCATAGGACCAAGAGACCCAAGATGATAATGGGAACGAAGTTATTCCATCGCTAACAGAGTCGGTTTTTTAACGAAAACCTACCACTTTGGTAGTGCATGTCACTTCTTTGGACAGAAGTATATCGAATGACTTGGGAAAAGCTAAAAGATATCGCCCGGCATAAATTTATAAAAAGTCTCAACAGCTCATGGGGAGACGTTAGGTTCATACTTATGTCCCTGACAAAATTTTAAAAAGCGTTAAAATTTTATGGAGCGTTAAAGCAGAAAATGATAGCTCATCTCCTTTAATTCACAGTGTAGGTGAGTTTGAAAAATCGAAGAGCACATGCAGTGGTTAGAATCAAATCATACCAGTCAGTTCCTTACTGGACTTGCTATCTCAGCTGGAAGTGGCGACGAACTTCACCTGAAAGTTATTTTCAACACCTGTGGCTTGTTTACGATGAACAAGGGGGGTTTAACTGAGGAACAGGGTGAAAAGTGGTTCCAGATTCATCAGTATGCTGTGGGTATTACTAAGCCTCCTATGGAGTTTAAATATGCCAAATGATTGTGATGATGGAATGAGTGGTTGTCATTTCATCAGGCACACAAGGATAAATTCTGATTGGAAGTCAAAGGCACCTAATGGAGTTGAGAGCATTTAGGATGGCTGTCACTCTTACCACCATTATCAAAACTTACTCAACTTCTAAACGCGATTCATCTTCAACGAAGAAGCGCAGGAAATTCTAAGAGAGATCACTGACCAATTTGTAGCTGAGGTCAACGATGCTAATAGAGAAGTAAAGGTTCCTCCGAAGTCAAAACGTCTGCAGCTAGTACCGAGAATTGTAACAATTCTTCACGTTTTGAGCCACGCAATGACTGAACTCTAACACATCAACTCCGGCACACATTGAAAAGTTGACTTCAGATAAAGGCATCGGACTTAAACTTTGCCTCAAACCTGATGGATTCGCACTAATTGACTATTTACTTGGTACAGTTTGGATTATTTTTGCTGTCGGGTGGAACACGGAAAACGTTTAGCTGAATTTCTCCAAAGGTATTCCGGTTCCTTTACTGAAACTAATCACTTAGTTGGTTATAATATCCTAGTTGCTATAGATGGATATTTTTCTGCGGGCCGGCCTCTATTTTTCATAGGGGCAATCAGTATAAGAAAAGCATATTTTGCATATTTTGGCGATGTTTTTTACATCTAATTTTCTCAACTACAAAAAAGCTTCAGACGAGTGGAAAGTAAATGGCTTTGAACGAGTTTTATCTTATTAGCAATATCCCGAAGAGAGTTATCGCTACTCATGGCGTTTTTCCTTTGAAAGAAAATGATCCACTCTCGTTGTGGACTACTCGACCTAACAACATACATATACCTCAAATCGGGCGTATATCATTCAGATATACACCCGATTGCCGTACGGCTTCTTTGAAGGAAATCTAAGCAATCCCGAATCCTGAAGATACATTGCTTTAGTCTGCTATGTCATTTCTAACATGTAAGTATCGGTTGACTTACATGAAAATATCTTAACACCGATCACTTGCTATTAAACATGTAAGCTATAGCTATGACGTGACGCTGTATTTCTCCATAAAGTTTTCATTGGTCGCTCCAAAGAATACGAGAACCGGGCATTTTTCGATATTTCTGCAGACTTATGTGCATTCCAAAGCAGAAAAAGAAAAACTCAGAAACCACGAATATTTAACGAACAATCAATGGGGGATGGGCGAGAATCTCATGCGAGTAATCGGCTAATCACCAGTGTTCTCGCCGGTGCGGAGTAATGCCAGTAGAAATCGCAACTTGGTAACGGTATTACCACATGTAAAAACCCAGTTAAAATAATGGCTTTGAAAGACTGGCACGAAAACTATCACAAAGTCAAGATTTTAAACAATTCAGTATCCACATGCTACAGCAAATGGAACAGGGATTTCATCATAATCATTTTCCATTTTTCTATTGAATCTTTACGAAAATTATTTCTGTTTTGAGCCTTCAGAGTTCTTGTTCTTGATAATTAAAGATTTGCTTAGGGCCTACAAACTTTACCTCAAAAGGTTTTTGGTGCCGCGCGGAACGAGGCATACAGATTTAAAAGAATTAATGCTGCCACTGAGTAATCAACAGGCACAGTCCTCTCACATGCTCTCAGCCATGGAAAATTAATGATTGGTAAAGAATTAATCAACTGCAGCGTCCAGGAGCTATCTTGGTTGCCATGATTCCTTTCATGTTCTGCTGTTCAGGCTTCGACGTTCGATGTTACAATTTGCCGCTTGTGTGTATTTAAGTAGCTAAGAGTGGCTAAATTACAGTAAGTAAAAGCGAGCATGATCATGGCCCTCTAAATACTTTAAGCTGCAGCACAGGTGATGGAAGAACGAATTTTCCGCAGTAAATTTACTCTTCCAGCCGCTTTCTTGCAAGTTTTGCTGAAGTGCGTTTCAAAATTTACTAAAGGATCCAAATGAATATCAAAATATCTGTAACTTGTTGTGCTATTTATATGTAGCTCATTGATCATCAGGTTTAGCTGTCTCCCCCGTAGACGATTTAAACTTTTCGCAGTTCCGAAAGTCATGGACTCTGTCTTTCCCTTGTTGAGACTAACAATCAGTTCATTCTTGTGGTACACGTTAATTCTAGATGACTGAAGAGGCTTATTTGCATCGTTAAAATGGATAATGAACAACATTGGACCAAGGATGGCCCTTGTGTAACGCCTGTAAAAACGGGGTTGGGTTCTGAAAGAACGCCATTGCATTGAACGCTTTGCCTTCCAAAAAATAAATAGTCCGTAAACCATTTGAGCTCATTGTCACAAATCTCATAAAAGGGAAGTTTGCAGAGAACACCAGAATGGTTAATGGTGTCAGATGCTTTGAACAGGCCTAGGTCTATAAAAACTGCTTCTGATCATGACATCTTGCCATTGTCAGCTTCTTTTCTTACTAGGTCTGTAAAGTATGTAATAGGCAGCTCAGTAGAGCGTTTGCAACGGAAGCCAAATGGATAGTCTGAAAGATAGTTATTACTTTCAAGATGGAACATCAGTTGTTTGTATACCACTTTCTCCAAGATCTTCGACGGGATGGGAAGAATCGATATTGTTCGATAATTATCAACCTCTGTTGACGAGCCAGATTTAAAGAGTGGTAAAACTTTGGCCTCTTTCCACTTCGCAAGAACGATTCCAGACTCAAGAGATAAGTTGATAATCATGAAAGTTAGCGGTTAAGTTTATAATGAAAGTTAGCGGTACTGCTATCACAAGGGCAGCATCTTTCAGCAAACCAGGAGGAAAGCTATCTAGGCCTGTGGATTTTCTTCCTTTCACACTTTTTAGTTCTCTGTAAATTTCTGATTTATTAACTGCTGAGAACACAAGTTTTGTATTCGCTGGTTGAAGGTGATTCTGTTGTGCAGGATGACCCCGAATAAAGTCGTGGGGTAAGACGGAACTTTTCTATAGAAATCCGCCCACATTTGTGAAAATAGCTGCAGAAAAAGTAAGCAATGAGTTTCTCACCTGTCGTCCTCAATCCATTCACAAGGACTGCTGATCCTGTCTCTGATTGTGATTTCATGGGGTACAATTTCTTAATCGCAGACCAGAACTTTTCTGGTGAATCCGCATTGCTGTTTAAAAGTCGCGATGGTATCTATTCTTGAAGGTCTTGATTAAACCAAACTTTCTGTTGCGTTGTCGCTTATAAGAGGACCAGTCGACCTTACGATTTGTTCTGCGAGCTTTCCTGAGAAATTTTTATTTTCCCTCAAAGCGATTTCTCTTTTGGCAAGGAGGTTAGCCATGAACGCAACCTTCCGTTCAACTCTTTTTTGCTATGAGAGGCGCATGTTTGTCGATGCATTCTTTAAGAATGTTCTTAAAAAGGGACCAAGTAGGAGAAAACATTCTGAAAGTCTGGATCTTAAATCATCACAGAATAGCTGAGGGTTATGGTTTGAATAATTTCGACATGTAATAACCCTGGGTTTAAATTTAGCATTATAGACTTTGCGTGCACAACCGATCAGTTCGTGATCGCTTAAACCAGCTGGGATTGTTTTCGTAAAGTAGATGTTATGTGGCTCATTGCTACAGAGAACATCAATTAACGTGTGACATTTTTCTGCAGTCCTCGTGGGAGTTGTAATAAGCTGCCTCAAACCAAAAGATGCCAGAAATGATTTCAGTTCTTTGTGATCCGAATCCACCAGATAATTACAATTGATGTCACCTGTTAGTAAGCATTTTTTGTTCTCCAAAGACAAAGATGATAGCATTAACTCAAATTTGCAATTAAAATGCGGGATGAGATGTTTTCCGATTCTGGAGGGCGATAGATAATTCCAATAAGAAAGCTTTTGCTTTTGGGGAATAAAATCTCAAGCCATATACACTCAATGTCTTCTTGCTCAAGATCCGTCTTCTGTAAAAGGGCACAGAGGATGAGATATAAGCCCCTACACCTCCACCTTGACCCGATGCCCTAGATTTACCAAAAAACGTGAAACCATCAATCTGTGCCTGAGCCTCATCATTAGTGGAAAAGTGCGTTTCGCGAACAGAAAAAATTCAATGTTTTTGAAAGCATCCAATAGATGATATATTCTCGGTTTCTTTCCCAGCAAGCCTCTAATACTTTTAGGTAGTATTTTTTGGCCTTTTTTTGACGGCAATTCCCTTAGTTCGGGAATGGCATAATGTTCAAAATGCTCAAAGTCTTTCGTGGTTTGTGATTGTTCTTGTTCGCTTTCTTGGTCTGTTCCGTTGCGGCGAGCACAAAAGTAATAGGATATCTCATTAGCAGAGCCTAAACATCTAAGGTTCAAATGTTTAAGGCATAATGGGCGTGATATTCGGCTTTGATTATTTCTTACAGATTTCATGCAAGAGCCACATCCTATAGCGGGACCAGGACAGGTCTCAATATCACCGCACAGCAATAGCAGTATTTGACAGACTAATGCCCTCGTTATACCAGTTCGAATTTAATTTCTCTGGCGAAAAGCCCAAAGGGAAGAATAAATGAAAGTTTCTCGTGTGTCACTTATTTCTTGTCCTTGATAAAGCAAACTGAGGCTATGGAGTGCCTGCCTCTTGATCTAGAAAGTTGCAAAGGAGGCGAGAGCAACGTAGTACAACAGAACGCGGAGCGACGCCATTTTTACTTATGAACTCGTCATATGTTTTCTTTGAACTCTAAACACCGCATCCTATGTTTTGCCGAAGTGAAGACGTCGTATCGTCAGGAACGGTTAACGCATGAAGCTATTTCCAAAAATCTTATGGGGACATAAATGACGTTTGATAAGACGGAGTATAACAGAAACAAGAGGGATGGCAAGGCAAGCCCAAGACGGGCAGATATCGACAAAAACCACACTCGACACACAAGGAAGGTATGTATGCAAGCTTTAATTGGCAAGATCAAAAAAATGAAAATATACAGACATAACGAAATAAAGCCCAAATGGGATGGGCACGAACGGGAAACTCAGACTCATGCGGGGTGCCTACCCTATGGAAGACAAATAGAACTGGGCCAAGTAGGCTGCCCTGAGGACTACCAATGTAACTGAGGCCCATTGCGAGGCAACATCATCCAAAATGACCCTTAGTTTGAAATCTTTCACTTACGTAATCTGAAAACCAGGCAAGCGTGCTGCCTTCCACACCATGTTGTTTGAGCTTTTGAAGCAAAACTGAGTGATCGACGGAATCCAAAGGTTTGGCAAAGTCCAGGTTGATAACATCTGTTTGCATATTTTTGTCCAGGTTATGACCAATGTTCTTAAGAACAGATAACAGCTGTGTGACGCTAGAGCGATTTCCCAAAAAGCCGAGCTGGAGAGAACTGATGAATTGTTTAGTATGATCTTAGAGTTAAACGCAGCCACAGCGTTCCAGGACTTTCCTCAGAGTACATAGCAAGGAAATAGGTCTATGATTTTCAGCCGGTTCCATAGAGTCCTTTTTTATGTACCGGTGTGACATTAGCTTTTTTCCATTCAGACGGTATGCGAGTAGTTCGGAAGGAGAGATTAAAAAGTGCACAAAGACTAGGTGCGATTTGATTGCTGTATTCTTTTAAAAGGCGTACAGGAATGTTGTCAGAGCCGTACGATTTAGAGGTGTCCAAAGTGGCTAAAAAATTCGCAACATATCGTTGTTTACAACGGGACTTGGAAGAGTAAAGACAGATGAAAAATAAGAATTGAAAAGATCCACCTTTTTAGCTGGGGTTGTAGCCTCTATGTCGTGGTAGGTTATCACCGAGTTTGATTTTGCACGGTGGTGCAGGACGGCTTTATGATAACTCCAAAATAATTTTGGATTCTCTGAAAATGCGCCTTCAATTTTCTCCAAATATAGGCGATGTTTTCTTCCAACAAGGTACTTAACTGTTGACTGAAGGAGTGCAGTTTAATTTTTCTATTGTCCAGCTTATATAGGCGATGATGTTTCATAGCCCCATGTTTCTTACGAATGTGATGGCGAACTTCACTGTCTATCCAGGAAGGCGGGTTAGTATCTTTTACTGACTTAGTGGGTATACATTGATCTACAGGTGAGAAAAACAAATCCTTCCATAAAGCCCAGCTCTCGTCAATGTCTTCAGAGAGTGCAATTTCCAAAGGGGAGCGAGAAGGCTTTATTTATTTAGTGTCAAATGTTTACATTTCGGAATATTTAACCTTGTAAATCGACCATATTTCGTTTTCCACACTATACCTTATGATGGGTTTCAATTGTCAATGCTTCCTCGCGTAACCTAACACTGCGTAAAAGGACGTGTGATGCTTTCATGAATAAATATATACGTGTCCGATAGTTTCTCGAGAAGTGAGCCTGGGACGTCTATGCTTAAACTCCCTAGCTGCAAGTGTGACAACAACCTCGAGAAACTTCACCCCAGCACCCGGGGCTGTAAGGTTGCATGTAAATGCGGGCTATTCTTCGACCACGGCCAGGCGGGATAACTCACCTGGGGTCCCCACCTTTATGTGAACCGGCCCTCATATGGCCTTGTTTAAGCACTTTAATTTTCGAGTACACAACTCCAGAGTAGACAGAGCAAGGAGACTTCGTTAGCATTGGATGTTTATCTTACCAGGTTGTCGAGGTAAATAGACAAAAATAGCCTCCCTTTAGCAAGAAATATACACAGATATTTGTCCGCAAACATTATTTGTTCCAAGATGCGAACAGTTTTTCAGAAGGCCGGCGAAGCTGGAGGAATATTGTGAGCTTCGAATAATAGATATTGTCCTATGACAAATACACGAGCAATTGTTCGCAAACATTTTTTGCGACGCGCGGGAAAAGATCGTTACGAACAGCATACCGTTTCCTGCGTGTAATGCTTTCTTTCCAATGTTCTCTGGTATATTGTTATGAACACACGAATTACTTATGATGCCCGATCCTCGCAGTAGAGAGCGCTATTTATGCAATAGCAAAAATCAGACCTGAAAAATAAATATATTTTTCAGGTCTGATTTTCGCTTTTGCATAAATAGCGCTCTCTACTGCGAGGATCGGGCATCATACGTATCTACAACTTCAGTTCAAAATATATGAACCTCATATATTCATTGTAACACGAGTTACTATTCAGTGTTAAAGGAAGTTGACATGCATCACCGGTTCTTAATCGATTTCCGGCTGTAGCCAATCATATTTGTGCGTAGTGAGCACAGGTTAAACCGATTGGCTTAGTCTGTAGTTCCAACTTTACGTGCGCCTCACTCCCAGAGTTGCGTGCAGTGCTTAAATGTCGATTGTTTTCCTTATTTTTCTTTTGACTAGCGCGACAGACTTCATTGAAAAAAAGGAATGCTTGTAGTCTAAGATTTGGAGTAGCCTGCACGCATTTGAGTTGGACGGAAGATGTCGATATGATTATAGTGATCAGAGCTAAATGTATCGAATGGGGCCAGCCATCACTGTTTCCACAGAAACAAATGACTGAGAACGATATTCAAGGAGAAAATTGATGAAAAGTTGCTGGTGAAGGAGATTATCAGTTTTCATTTCTTCATTTTGTTTTGAACTTCATGGTCTATTTTCTTGTAGAAACAATAAACCTTGTCTAGGGACTCCGATTACAATGATTATCACATTATATTAACGTGGAAGTTAAAGAGGTTTTTTGTTTTTTGAAGGCTAAGCTAGTAGCATCTGTTAATTTTAATTTAAAGAGTCCGCCGTAATTACACGATATGATTTCGTCAGAAAGAGAGTAGAAACCGTTAATCAAAACATGAAACTAGAGTGAATCCATAAACGCCACCACTTTCTGTTTGGGATTGCCGCTAGATCGATTACGGTTGCAAGGTTCGTCGATGGTTTCCGCCACGTCTCTCCTCTTTTATAGACTAGCGCTTTGTTTCTGTTTCGCCGTTATATTCTTAGAATTATTTCTCTTAGACCTCACGTTCTCCACTGAAATTTTCTATTTGACCCAAACGACTGTTTTTCTGTAGACCCTTTGGGGGTCAGAAGCTTTTGCCTCACTGATCAGCAGCATGACTGAGGTGGTATCCTTGTTGATAAGGTGTTAAAAGCATGGAAAACGTTAGGAGCCGAAAATTCACGCTTTATTTCTGCTTGGATTCCCCTACGTCGAGTTCATTGAGTATGTACCTTTGAATGATTTGTAAGAAACCTGCCTCAATGTTAACTGTCTACGAACGCGCCAAAATGCGTCAAACTATTTTGACATTCCAAGCACTTCCCCTTTTATTCTTATGCGATGAAGATGGGCAAATATTTGATGCGCTGACATAAAAATATATTTTCTTCGGCAAGCGGACTATCAAAAAAGCCTCGTATGGTTTTTCTGTCCATCAACTGCTGAATGAATCTTGCAGTTTCTTTGGACATGCGTTAACAGGTAGGTGATTCAGTTTTGCATTTAACGGACAGCACGCGCCAAGGTGATTCCTCAGAAAAAAAAGTTATCGAATAATTTTTTTTTAACTTTTCTTAAATGTTCCCCACGAATGTCTGTTTTGAAATATACAACATAAAAAAGATTGGCCACCGTACTTGTTTAAGAGATATGATGGGCCAATCTTACTCCATTTATGTTTCTACTGTCACTAATCACGTGCGCCATTTCATCGGTCTACGTACAATACATTTTGCAGTAGCTAGAAGCAAGGGTTTTTAAAGTAACACTTAAAAGAAAATTTAATAGGTGAAATTCTCAAACGAATGAAACAATTTGATATATGTTATGTGGAAAAATCACGAAATTTTAAAGGACATCAACTCAAAACGTTCCTCGAGTCGTCATTCTCAAAGTCATAGTTCGCATCATCGAGTAACGGGCTTCGTGCACGTTTTTAGCTATATCTTTTTCTCCTTTCCATGAATTTTCGTTTTTCATTTCACCAATTTAAAGGGGATAGTTTGTACACTTGAGTTATGCGATAAAAAAGATAGGCCAAAGTGCTAGTTTAATTATGAGCTCAAGACCATTGCACTTCTTTTGCTGGCTCATTCATTGAAACACAAAACCGTGTTCCTGGAATGCGCGCACTAATTTGCCTGATTACGTTATTTTTATGAGCAGTACAGGATGCGCAACGCGATAATGGAGAATCACCTCAAACTGAATATTTGAAAGTTTATTTCTTTGGATTTTAAATTCTATCAGCTTTACCATTTACTTTTTAAGCGTTTTGTTGAAAGCGACGTGTAAGGGAAAGATTTTCCGGAACAAACTACTCAAAGTCAGAACCTTGCAGACCTAATTTTTTTGGTATTATATTGTTAAAACTTTTTTGGTGTTATATTAGTATATTCAGATAGTGCGAACGAAATTAGCGCCGCGGGGAGATTATCGAATCCAATTACCCGCTCAATCCCAATTACTTGCTTGACAAAATGAACAGATAAAAAAAAAAATAAAGGACTGTAAAAAGACCATAATTATACTGTAACCAGGTTATAATGTGAGCTTTCAGCTCTACGAACTGGTATTCATACAAGCCATTAATCTCGCTCTCTCCGTTTCTGGACGTCACTTTTGGTAGCTTCAAGTCAAGTTGTTGCTGGCTACTGTGCGGTACTTTTCAGTTTTCCCACTTATTCGGTAATCAACAAGTTGACACTAGATCCGCAATGATTTGTGGGAAAACCTTACGATAAGTTATTGGTTTTCTCCGATAGGTATTGGCCGTGTCTTGTATCGCTTAAAACTGATCGAGGTTTTTCTTCCCTTTTTGTTCCCTCAATACCATTCGTATAAAGCTAAGGTAAACGGCTCTAAACCAGCCATGAATACTCAAACACTGCAAAGGACCAATCACTTAAGCGAGGTAAGTTTGTTTTTATTCAAAGCTAGTTCAGATTTTTAGGTTAAGAGTACGACTGTTCATTCCCATACAAATCCTTATATTTAGTCCAGTACGCAACGTAAACATATTTGCATATTTAAAGAAGGCTCATTATGCGAGCTTGTACCATCTCTGGCCTACCAGTCTAAAGATTCCTCGAGTCTTAGAACTGGTCGTTGTAAGCTTCTGAAATAGGGCTCCAAAAGACTTTCAAACTTCTAGACGATTAAAATTGAGCTGCTTTAAGGACGGTTAGCAGTGAAAATTAATCATTTTTGACGGTTCACAGTTCAATTTCAGGCCGTTTAATAGCTGACGGCTGAACCCCATTGAGACCATCTTGCGACTGTGCAGTTCAAAGTGTACTAATTAACCAAGTGGTCTTATTGTCAGGTACTATCTTGATATTACAAGCGTTGTGGCTGGAAAAACCGACTGCAAGCATCTTTTCCCCAACACAAAACGCATAACAGATGAAGGCAATTGAGGCAATGTCATTAGCGATAAGTAATGGCACACTGCACTTTGCAGGGGGGGAGGGGGGAGGGTTGCAGACAGAACCCCTCACTTATCGCTATCAAAAATTGAGAGAAAGGAATAAGATTTAGGCTATCAACAGCATAGTCGGTAATGAAATTAAAGGATAAAAATATTTGTATCCAAAATTAACTAGGACATCGTATTTGTGCGGGTAATGTTCGTGGACTGTGATAAAATCTAGAACTTGCACTTTTTTTACCCTAAATATTCTCACTTTAGGACGTCTTTAAATAGCAAAGTTAAAGTGGGAAAACTCAGTCAAATATGAGCCTTTTTGCTTCAGTAATTGCACCCCAAAAACTCTCTAATAACTTCTCACTTTTTTAACTTTTATTTTCTAGACTTCTTCCGTTTCATCAAATTGTTTCTTAAGTGGCCATATGCTTTTGCTTTTTTTTTTTTAAGTCAGGTGAGACACAGTCCGTATCAAAGTAATGACATTTAAAAGGATGATGGGGCACCGTAATCGTTCGCCAAATTGTAGGCCTCATTTTGATAAATTTCGCTCGCTGCTCATGCGTGAAAAATGATGTGTAATAAGATGTAGACTGAAATGCAAGGGAATCAGTCTTTGTTTCACGAGCTTTCAACGACTTTTGCATTTTACTTGTTTGATAAAACGTAGAAACCTTTAAAATCTCTACGCTCCCGTATCATTAAGAATACCCGCTAAAGTAAGCTGCAACCTTCATGCAATTTTTTTGCATCATCCCTATCCTCCTCTAACTACGCTTGAATTACATTAGATTCCTCCACTGGTCTCCTTTTCCCTTTTAGATATGTCTTTTTTATCTCTTTGCACTCTAGTAACTGATGATTTGTATTTGTCAGTCTAAGTTGTTAGCAACTCTGAATCTTTAATTTTCGCCACTGTGATTGGTTTCCTCACCATTCAATGAAAGATAGCAGAAATTACAAAAAAGCGATAAGCCGAGTTTTAGAGGTGTTTACGGGGACGATCAGACGACAAGCCTGTTGTAGTACGTTACTTTGTAGTAACTCCCTGAATGATTCATGGGTGACTTCTCTGTACAATTTCAAACTGTTTACAAACGCTCACAAACAACGGCTGCGAAGGAGACTAAGGAGTTGCCGGCGGTTTGGATTCTCTAGTCTATAACATCAAATCGCTTCCATCCGGATTTGTTGCTAAATAAGTGGCGATCGCTAAAAGTTTGAGAAACACTTGCACAGATGTAATTAAAGGGCATACTCTGAACTTTGAAGCCCGATCTAACACGTCAATGGATGTCACAGTCAGGTTATATTCGTACTGCACCCGAACTAAATTATTTCTGATATAGCGATCAAGATGGGAAAGGAGTTGACTAGAATTAAAGAACTAGAGATTATTCTAATACAACTGAATCTGTTCACTTTTTTTTCGCTTTTACAAATCGGACTGTCATCATGTATTGAAGTAACTTATGAAATTCATAACAAGGTCGTCGATTTGAGTTAATTTCCATTTACTCTAAAAAGCAATTACTTGGTATTCGTTCCAAGTAAACATTGTCAATAAGATCAAGAAAGCCGTCGATGCTCCGTGTCGTAGAGCAAGTGTTTTCATCGGGTTCTTTTTAGAGTTCAAGTACGTACTGTTTCGCCTAAGTTGTAAATCGTGATAACATGCCGTGCGCTCTATCATATATTTTCTGAGATCCCCGGACCGCGGTCGACATATACCTCTCAGAAGGAATAGTTATCATTTCTAGTGATAGTCATATCCAGTGTATGGTTACAATAAGTGATCGCTTCCGGATATTCTACGTTAAGTAACACTTGGCTCTAGAAACTTTAAAACTCCGTAAAAATCACCTTTTTGATATGCTTTTACACACCAAACGAGAAATCCGATTGTTTTTTTTGATGGATTTCTGTCCCCTGATGAAAGCTGAAATAAGTGGCAGCTTTGTTGACATAAAGTGGATGGTTATCAGGAAAATTGAACCCTTTCACTCCCATGAGTGACTAAGACAGAATTTCTTTGCTTACAATATCAATACAATATCAAGCAAACAAGTGTTGAGAATACAGAAAAATATCAACAAGGGGATTTGGAGTTGATCCAATATCAAATTCTCCAAACTTACACGATAAGAATTGTATGGCAGACAGTAAGGAGAATTAGTAATGAGATCTTGGCAGTGAAAGGGTTCACCATCGGGATTCAACAATCCAGGCTCTAGCCTATTGCATAGAGTTCGTACTGTGAACGTTTATGGAGCAGACTTTCTCTCCAGAAGGTCAGGTTCTCGTCCTCGTTTGGTGGGTAATAGGGTTTGTGAGGAGGGACTGGGGGGCATGGTGGCGGGGATGTATAATTAGACCGGCGGTGTTTGATTGGTCGCCGTTTATTTTTTTCCTCCACCGACTTTATATTTTTCATTTGGAAGTAGTGGAATTCTGCCTGAGACTGCCTCAGTCCCTCTCATTACTCACAGGGATGTTACAGCAGTGAATAAAGATTTTGTCGGTCGCTACTTACAGTTCTCTGAGCCATATATTCCTGTCTAAAACTCCCAGGGGTAAGTTCTTTAACTGATTATTGGACAAGTCCCTGTCAACAAGAAATCATTTCATCAGATAGTTAGATTTGCAGTATTAGATAATACTTAGAACTTTATGACTCAAACCGGGTGGAGAGGGCTAAAAAAGTTGCTGCTTTGATTTTCACCTCGAAATACATAGGTAAGGATGGGCCTTAACGTTAGCATATATCAGTTAACTTTAATTTCTTATCTCATCTGAGACAAATAACATTGGTCGATTAGGTTTCAAGGAAGGTCTCTTCGATAAATAAGAAGTGGGGCTCGTCATACAACTAGCTAAGATAAAACTCTTTGGTAAAAGTATATGCACAGATAATTCAAGATTTTTCTAGATTGGTGCAACAAAAGGTAATAGTGAAAATTTAGACTTTTATGATTTTTGTGTCATCGTGAAGGATATGAACCCGCCGGCTCTCGATTATCCTCCTCACCCACCCCTCCCCCTCCCTCCCCTTCACCAATCATCGACGACTGTTTTAAATAGCTACCGCCGCCCAGTTAGCCCAATGGATAGTGCGCTGGACTGTTGTGCGTGAGGTCGAGTGTTCGAGCCCCGGCCGGACCAACACTCAAGGTCTTAAAATCATGATTGAGAAGAATTTGCTACCTTTCTATAACATCAAGAAATGGTTAGATATTCTAGTCCTCTCGGATAGGGACGAATAAATGGAGGTCCCGTCTCCTGCAGGGTTGGGGGTAGGAGACGTTAATTTCCCACGCACGAGATTACTGTGTGATGGATGTCCTCCCCTGGGGTAGGATGGGTGGGTTTACTGGGCCCGCAGTAATTGAAGAAAGCTG
The DNA here is from genome assembly GCF_964205215.1 of Stylophora pistillata. Classification (NCBI taxonomy): domain Eukaryota; kingdom Metazoa; phylum Cnidaria; class Anthozoa; order Scleractinia; family Pocilloporidae; genus Stylophora; species Stylophora pistillata. The sequence continues at coordinate 40,852,415 of NC_142519.1, read as the reverse complement.
TTGCGGTGTCCCTGCCAGTTGGCGAAGCAAATAAACTAAACTAAACCACATAAATGAGTCAAACGACACTGCATTAGAGATCACGGTCCACTTCAAAAGCCACTCCCTCCTCCGTGAAATATTCTATTGCCGCCACTTTGGCTAGAATGCTTACAATTCCGTCGATAAAATTTTCGTTGCTGACAACGAAAATGAAGCAACATTATCTATGGCTTATTAAACACTAACAACGGATTGTTAGGTAAACTGAAGCTTTTCACACATTGTTCTATTGATTTGTGTCCACTTTTTCTTTATGAAGGTCACTTTTTTTTTTCATATCAAATGAATATACCCAGCGTATACAAGTGGTTCTGAGCGGTCCAAACAAGTTAATTTTTAACTCTTAGTCAGTCACGGTATTGTGTAATTCTCTGTAGTTCTCTGGTTCTCGTGGTTTTATTGGTTTTCTTGGTTCTCGTGGTTCCCTTGTTTCTCGCGGTTGTGGTGTTTCTCTTGGTTCTTGTGCGGGTTCTAGTAGTTCTCGTGATTCTCGTCGATGCACGTTATATTTCCACCTCCGGTTCAAGCGGAAGTCAAATCGAGCGGACGCAGGCTCAATTAAACCTCCGCCAGCGGTATCTCCTATTAGTCAGAGATGGAGTGAGTCTCAAACGGGTTCATAAATTCGTAGTTTTATCACAAGAAATGAAGTGTTTTGCCAAAGCTGTTTGTCCTTTGGTGGCTTTCAACATCTTGGGCTGCTCTTACGCCTACAACATGCCAATTTCGGAAGCAAGTTACAGATTTATACAGCCTGTTTT